>NC_066582.1:150310800-150610800 GCF_024323335.1 Lathyrus oleraceus | reverse complement strand
CGCTCACACACACACACGCACGCACGCTCACACACACACACACACACACACACACACACACATATATATATATATATATATATATATATATATATATATATATATATATATATATATATATATATATATATTAATATATGCACATTTAACATATCATTTATTAATGAAAGTAGACATACTATAGTAAGCTCAATGTGATCACTTTTTTTGTTCGCTTCCTTGACCTCTTAGCAATCGCTTCGACGACATATGTTTTTCTTTTAGATAGAGGACGACCTTTGCGCTTGACATGTTTTGGATTGCGAATTCTATTACTATTGATTGGATTAAAATCATCATTAAGGTTTTCTTCAATAAGTGCACTATCCTTTGTGGACATATTAGAGCTAAACGGATGTAATGTTTCATGGAGGTCTTCGGTAGTCTCTTCTGAATTAGCAGCTACTTCAGCAATCTCATAAAAATGCTTGCATAATTTGTCAAACCTGTCCATTTGTGGCTTCAACTCTGTTACACCATAACTAGTCTTGATATATGAATGCTTCCTTTTAATGTTTTTCTTCCATCTTGTTAAAACATACTTCTCTGGAAGACTTATAATCCTCTCCTGACTACACACAAATAACACATGCCGACACACAATACCTATAAACTAAAATAATAAGCATTCACATTTGAAATCATGGTTTTCCTTATTAAGCACAACTTTTAAGACTCGCTCTTTGCATATGTCTCCAACTAATATCTCCTCCAACACATGATACGTAGCAAATCAACCTTCCATGCTATTTAATGAGGCAGAAAAATTCATTTTAGATCTGAATTCCACTTGAATTTTCTTAAACTTGGCATTAGTAAACTCACTTTGGAATTGCTTCTCAATGGACGAGTTTGACCCACATGGAATTGTTGTATCCATCGAATTAAAATCAGCTTCAAATTCCTTTTCTGCCCGATTTCTAAGAGCATTATGATATTGTTTCACAAACTGATTTAGACTTGTTATAGAATTGATATATCCATCAAAGAAAGCATGTATGCTCTCACTACGCTACGTAGTTGACATACCAACCCAAAAATATTTCCTTAACAAAGTTGGTGCCCACCTATGACGCTAAATATACAACCCACCCAACTAATCATTTTCTTGGAGATCAAATTTTTCTATGAACGAACACCATTTTTGTTCAAAACTAGTTGTTGTAAATGTATCATAGACTGCTTCTTTCATTGCATACTTGATCCTTTTGTATTCACCATATCCATTAAGCTTTTCTGGAATTTTTTTCATTATATGCCATAAACACCACCTATGACGAGTTGTAGGGAAGACTAACTCAATAGCATTTTTCATAACCTTACATTAATCGGTCACAATACCCAAAGGTGCTTTTTCTAGCATACAACAAAGCCATGACTTAAATATCCACACAAAAGAATCTGTGTCTTCACCTGATAGTAATCCCAACCAAGTAATGTTGATTGACCATGGTGATTCACACCCGCGAGTGCAGCAAAAGGAATGTCATACTTGTTAGTCAAGTATGTTGTGTCAAAAGTTACAACATCTCCAAAATATTCGTAAGCGGCTCTACTTCTTGCATCAGCCCAAAATACATTCCTCACATGAAAATCATCATGCAAATCTATGTCATAGAAGAAATCTATATTTTATTCCCTCATTTTACAAAAATAACTAATCAAAGCCTTACCATCACCTTCTTTTCCAATTGCATGACACTCTTTGTTAATATAATTCCTCACATCTTTTTCACAAAAGGGAATATTTTCATGTCCTCCTGCATATTTAACAAGCGAATGAAAAGTCTTGTTGATCCTTACTCCCACAACATCATTGATTTGGATTGTTCTCCTCACATGTAAGTTCATTTTGTTGTTAGCCTTGAACAATCTTGCTTTTGTAGGGCTAGTCTCATGAGAATGGTTAGATTCAAATTGTGTAATGTACCATAAACCATCTTGTTTCAATTTAATACAAATATTGACAGGATATTTTTTCGCTCTAGATGGTAGTGTCTTTAACGTGCATGAAAATTTTGAAATGTTAGACCCCTCTCTTGAACATGAAAGTATTAGGTAGTTGACCTCCCCGTCATCTCCTTTTCTTGATGATCTAATCCTCCATCCAAACCCCTTTTTTAAAGCATACTCTTGATAATATGTTTTAACTTCCTCTAGACAAGAAAAACACATCCCAATTGCAGGAACCCAAAGTGAGTCATCATCATCACCACCACAATCATTGTGATCAACTTCTACATCTTCCCCTTGACTACTACCACATTCTATAAAAATGGTTAAACTGTCCATTATGACACAAACTGCATAAAAAATGTTAATGTTATGTATAATATAAATTTATAACAACATTTGTTAATAGCATTCAAAATTATGGTTAATGTTGTCTATAACTTGGTTAATAAACACCCAGACATATGGGCAGGTTTATAATATTGTTTATTACAAAGTTGGTTATTGGTGTGACATAAGTTGGTTAATACAACTCCTGAAATGGTTAACGAATCAACATGAGTAAATATATGAAATCAAATCGTTTCACAGTAAATAAACATGGTTAACGGTGTGAGCAAAGTAGATGAATATTGTTTAGAACATGGTTAATGAACAAACGTGAATAAACATATGAAATCTATAATAGTAAATAAAGTTGGTTAATATTGTGTTAAATCTAGAAACATATGAACTATCGTGAACAAACATATGATCCAAAAGAAGAACATTGATATTATTGGATGAATCTATAATGATATCTAGAAACTTACTAAGTTAAATCTTCATCTTCATCACATAATGATTCTAAATAAATTTATTTTTTTTCTTGATAAACTATGTATTTAATTGGGTATGGTTGTAGATACAAAGAAAAGAATAGTTGAAGAAGAGATGAGAAATGACACGGAAAGAGAAAGAAGAAGAAATGAATACAATGGCTGTGGCTGATGATATATGGTTGTTGTTAGGAGAGAGAATGTGAATATGGACCACATATAATAACACATAGATAAATAAAAGTGTAGGTCATATTTTATTATTTTAAGTAGTATTCTTACAATGTTCATACGGTGTAGTGTATGAATCAAGTGTAAGAATAGCAAAATTGAATAAGGTATGCACATAGCATGTTAAAGGCAACTTGGCCGGGTACCCTTTATGAGTATGGCACAATATGTTAGACCTACAACCAATGCAATGACTCATTCAAATATGTCATTCACCTTTCTGGAGCATCCATCATTCTCCAATTATTTTGATCAACTAAAAAAAAACTCTTTCAAATATCCAAACGTATTGATCACATAATCGACGAATTCAACAATTCGCAATTGAAAAATGATATATATATATATATATATATATATATATATATATATATATATATATATATATATATATATATATATATATATATATATATATATATATATATATATATATATATATATATATATATATATATATATATATATATATATATATATAGAGAGAGAGAGAGAGAGAGAGAGAGAGAGAGAGAGAGAGAGTACACAACGATTTATTTAGGTAGTTTCCCAATCGACCTTGCTATGGGTACGTCTGCCCTCAATTCAAACTCGAATTGGGATAATAAAATTAACCTAACTTTGCAAAAGTAGTATACAAGAGAAATGCAGCAATCCAACCCTACAAACCCTAAGTTTGATGTTGATTTTGACACTTTCTCTTCCCTTGATTTAAGTTTGATCAAGTAATCCAATAATGCCAATTTAATCCACAGTCACACGTTACTCCTTTGCAAGAAACTCCCGTTCTTTAAAGCCTTAACTCAATTGGGTCCAAAGTGCGATTTTTTTGTAACCCAAGATTTACCAATATGATCCACCGTCCCACACTACTCCTTTGCAAGAACCTTTTTTTCTTCAAAGCCTTCACTCGATCAGATTCAAATTGCATAATCTTGTCCAAAACCTTCAAATCTCATAATTATCTTGAAGGAAAACCCTAGCTCGGTTTTATTATTTGAAAGTTTTGCATCGTAAAAAACACATGAGTGCATCGCACACTCGAAGATATATTTTTGGTATTTTGGTTAGTGAAAATGATAAAATACAAGTATGATACAATCACAAAGTGCTTGGTGATCTCTCCCCAAACAAACCCAATGAAAGAGGGGTAAGGAGGATGCCAAGGTATGATCCCAATGCTAATACTTATGATGAAATTTCATGAGGGATCTTAGGGTCAAAATTAGGGTCTTACAGCTGCCCCTATTTAAGGACATTCTAACTGAGGAGGCGAAGGTTTAAATCTTCATGTCGACTCAGTAGAATGGGCTTAAATAACAACATATAGAAACAAATTTTGGTCCCTAAGAGACCTCATGATGCATATGGTATGAATGCAAAAGTTAATGCTTTGTGGGGAAATATGGCCATAAAGGAAAAGAAATCAGAGAGACCGAAAGTCCGCAGGAGTATAATGCATTCCATAAGGAAAACTCACTGGGGAGACAGAGACTCTAGGGGATAAAGGAGTTATGCGTAGGCCAGGCTACGACTTAAAACTATTGGGGGACTCGAGGAATTCCATACAAAATGGAAAGACTCAGCCGGGGAAACAAAAACATCTGTAGGGGATACGAGTAAATCAGGATAAAACTGAAGTACTTGAATCATGAAGGAAAAAACGATTTCACTAAGGAAATGCGCACTCAACTCAACTGGGGAAGAAATAAACTTCAACACAAGAGGAGAAGAAATCTATTATCTACTACCTGTTACTAGGTGAGGAGATAATAAAGATCTGACAAAGAGAACATCTGTCATCGGTTAGGATGAACATATCAAGGATGACTCACTGGGAACCAACAGAAGGGAGTATTCATTACCGGTTACTTGGTAAGAATAGCCTTACTGGGGAAAACTGCAGAAAATAAGATTTACAACTATCAGTTACTGGGCAAAAGACCAAGGGTAAGAGTATCTGTCATCGGTTAGAATGAACATATCAAGGATAGACTCAATAGGGAAGAAAATCCGTCATCGGTTAGGATGAACATATCAAGGATAATCTTTCCTGGGAAATGTCAAGGAGGATATCCGTCATCGGTTAAAATGAACATATCAAGGATAAACCAACTGAACAAAAAGTAGGAATTACATCTATCGAATGCTGGATATAAGACCAATCAAAGAGAAAATCTGTCCTTGGTTAGGATGAACATATCAAGGATAGACTCTGAGAAGGGAGAAAATAGGAATTACATCTACCAGTTACTGGATAGAATACCAAGAGAGAGAATCCGTCACTGGTTAAAGTGTACATATCAAGGATCAACTATGCGGAGGGGACAAAAGCAAGATTTACAACTACCGGTCACTGGGTAGAAGACCGCAAAGACAAGTAAATCCATCATCGGTTAGGATGAACATATCAAGGATTAACTCTCTAGGAAACAAGAATAGGGATTACAACTACCTTTTAAATGGATAGAATACCGAAGGTGAGAATATCCGTCATCGGTTAGGATGAACATATCAAGGATAAACTCAGGCAGGGGAAAGAAAGATATCCGTCACCGGTTTGGGTGAACATATCAAGGATACACTTTCTGGGGAACCGGGTCCACTGGGGACACTACTGCCAGGAAAACTGGGATACTTTTGCCAGGTATTGGACAAGAAGTAATAAACTGCAAACTAAGAAGAATATTACCAGTTACTGGGAATTAAACTCTTAGGGGATTCAAAGCATCTATCTAGGAGCTAAAAAGAAACAGTCAAACAAGAGCCAACCCAATGAGGACATAACTCAAGGGGAGTGGTTCCATCCAGATGAACAATTGGGGAGGAAACTGAAATAATAATCATCCACGAGGAAATAACTCAGTGGGGAAGAGGAGAAAGGTTAAAGTATTTCTGCCTAAGGGGCTGACACTCTACAATTGAGGGAGGACAGACACCGGAATTTGTATGGGGATAAAGTACCTCCATACAGGGAATGAGAATCTCAAATCAACAAGTTAATTAGATATGCAAATGTGCAATTATGAAATTATATATATATATATATATATATATATATATATATATATATATATATATATATATATATATATATATATATATATATATATATATATATATATATATATATATATATATATATATATATATATATATGATGATTATGCTGACAAGGACAATCACAAAGAATACAAAGGTGTCGCAAAGATATTGAATCATCGGTACAATCCTCGGTCAATCCATAAAATATGGAGACAACTGCTGGAGAACAGAGAGATCAACAATCCAAAAAGCTTAACCCTAACTGGGGAAGGAGGAGATGTGCTAAGGAAAGAGAAATATCATCGAACCTGTGGGGAATTTTAGGTCAATACCATAAAAATGGGAGACAACCCTACAAGGAAATAAACTACTCAGAAACCAGGAGGAAACTCTGACTGGGGACCAAGTCGAATGGCGATTGGCGGGGAAACCAAAGCGGTCTACTGGGGAGATCCACCATTTCTGCTGAAGGAACGCAAACTTCACTGAGGAAGGCAGAAACTCTGTTGGGGGAGATAAGCCGCAGGGTACCTGAATCAACCAACTCAGCTAGGGAAAAGAAACGAAACTCCACTGGGGAACCAAAAACTCCACCGAGGAACTGAATTAACACAATCGTCTAGGGATACCCAAAGGGTTAACTGCTTGGGGAACCTCTGATGTTTCGCATGCAAGGACTTGTTATCCATCGAAATGCTGTTGATATTCCTTTTCAATTGCTTTGGAAATTCTTGCTTTTATATGTGTTAAGAAAAAGAGATTTTGATTAAAATTTTTAAATTTTCAAAAATGATCATAATAAAATTTAAGAAGTAAATAAGAGTAGAAACAATTGGATAAAAGCTCAATTTTATTTGATAGAATGGTAGTCTGTAAATGACAAGACTCCATAGATTTTTACAAAGGTGAAAATGGTAATTTACATGGAAAAGGGATACATTGAATATAAATGATCCTTAATCGTTCTACCAACTCTTGATATCCGCTGTGCTCTCGACCGTTGTCGGGGTGATGAATTGATGTCAACCCTTGTGCTCAACAAAGTCTCTAAAATTGGATGATCAGCAGACTGCAGTTACTTTCCATAATCCCTAATTTTTACATAAGTTTCCCCAAGGTGGGGTACTCAACTTATCGGGAAATTGTTTCTGTTTTTATGTCTCTAATTTTTGCCTGGATCGCCCTTTCGGGTTTTCAATCCACCGAGACGCTCCTTTTTGCCTAAGCCGCCCTTTCGGGTTTTCAACTTAGCGAGCTGTTCTTTTCTTTTTAGGCGAAGTATTTCTTGATTGCATCTGCGTTCACAGGATGAGTGAACTCTTCACCATCCATAGTTATAAGAATCAATGCGCCGCCTGAAAAGGCTCTTTTAACAACATATGGGCCTTCATAATTAGGAGTCCACTTCCCTCTAGAATCTGGTTTGAACGATAATATCTTCTTGAGCACAAGGTCGCCTTCTCTAAACACACGAGGTCTGACCTTCTTATCAAAAGCTCTCTTCATCCTTTGCTGATATAACTGACCATGACACATGGTAGTTAATCTCTTCTCTTCAATTAAATTCAACTGGTCGAACCTGGTCTGACACCATTCAGCCTCAGTCAACTTAGCTTCCATGAGCACACACAATGAAGGAATCTCAACCTCTACGGGGAGCACTGCTTCCATACCATATACAAGAGAAAAGGGGTTGCCCCTGTTGAAGTGCGGATGGATGTACGATACCCATGCAAAGCAAATGAGAGTATCTCATACCAATCCCTGTAGGGAGAAGAATTATGATGTGAAATCTTGAAGTCTTTACAAAGAGCTTCCACCATATTGTTATTCAAGTTCGATCCATTATCAGTAATGATCTTGCTTGGCACACCATAACATCATATGATCTGATTCTTGATAAACCTTACAATAACTTGCTTGGTTACATTCGCTTACGATGCCGCTTCAACCCATTTTGTGAAATAGTCAATTACCACCAAAATGAAATGATGTCCATTTGAAGCTTTGGGTTCAATCATCCCAATCATATTAATTCCCCACATGGAGAAGGGCCATGGGGAAGAGATAACATTCAATAGTGTCGGAGGAACATGAATCTTATCAACATAAATTTGACACTTTTGGCATTTCTTCACAAACTTGCAACAGTCAGATTCCATTGTCAGCCAATAGTAACCTGCTCGCAACATCTTCTTCGCCATTGCATGTCCATTGGAATGAGTACCAAAGGACCCTTCATGCACTTCAGTCATCAATAAGTCTGCTTCGTGTCTATCCACACATCTGAGCAAAACCATGTCGAAGTTTCTCTTGTACAGTATATCATCATTCAAGTAGAAATTACCGGCCAATCTTCTCAAAGTCTTCTTATCTGTCAAGGATGCACCAGGTGGGTAAATCTGACTTTGGAGGAAACATTTGATATCGTAATACCACAACTTCTCGTCTTTGGTCTCTTCAACAACAAACACATGAGCTGGCCTATCAAGACGCATCACAGACAAATTAGGAACTTCATTCCAATATTTCACTATAATCATTGATGCCAACGTTGCAAGAGTATCTGCCATCCGGTTTTCATCTCGAGGGATATGATGAAACTCAACCTTTGTAAAGAAAGTTGAAATCCTTCTCGCATAATCTCTATATGGTATTAAACCGGGTTGATTTGTCTCTCATTCTCCTTTGATCTGATTCATAACCAAAGCATCACCGAAGACATCCAAATACTTGATTCTGAGATTCATGGCCTCTTCAAGCCCCATAATGCAAGCTTCATATTCTGCCATATTGTTTGTACACTTAAAAGTCAATCTAGCTATAAATGAGAGATGCGTGCCTTGAGGAGTAATAATCACTGCCCCAATGCCATTTCAATATTGATTAACAACTCCATCAAATACCATGCCCCAACGAGAACCAGGTTCTGGCCCTTCTTCAAGCAACAGTTCATCACAATCTTTCATTTTCAAGTACAAAATCTCTTCATCAGGAAAATCATACTGCACTGACTGATAATCTTCAATCGATTGGTGAGCCAAATGGTCAGCCAAGATACTACCTTTGATCGCTTTCTGAGATCGGTATTCAATATCATACTCTGATAACAACACCTGCCAAGGGGAAATTCTCCCAGTTAAAGCAGGCTTTTCAAATATATACTTGATCGAATCCATTTTGGATATCAACCAAGTGGTATGATTCAACATATACTGACGCAGACGCTTAGCAGCCCAAGCCAATGCGCAACAAGTCTTCTCAAGCATAGAATATCGAGTCTCATAGTTGGTGAACTTCTTACTGAGGAAGTAGATTGAAAATTCTTTCTTTCTAGTCTCGTCTTCTTGACCAAGGACATAACCCATACTATCTTCAAGCACAGTCAGATATATGATCAACGACCTTTCTTCAACAGGCGGAGACAAAATCGGAGGTTCAAGCAGATATTCTTTGATACTATCAAAAGCTTTCTGGTAGTCTTCGGTCCAATCACAAGACTGATCTTTCCGGAGAAGCTTGAATATAGGCGCACATGTGGTAGTCATGTGGGAAATGAAAATGGAAATATAATTCAAGCGACCGAGAAAACCTCTGACTTGCTTCTCAGTTTTGGGCGCAGACATCTCTTGTATTGCTTTGACCTTGGCAGGATCAACTTCAATACCCTTCTTGCTGACAATAAAGCTCAACAACTTACTAGAACGAACACAAAAAGTACACTTATTGGGATTCAAGTGGATTTTATATTTCCTCAAACGCTGGAATAACTTCAACAAATGCTCAACATGTTCCTCTTCATCAATTTATTTAGCAATCATGTCATTGGCATAAACCTTGATCTCTTTATGCATCATATCATGAAAGAGAGTAGTCATTTCTCTATGGCAAGTTGCACCAGCATTCTTTAAAATGAAAGACATCACTCTATAACAGAATGTTCCCCATGGTGTAATGAATATGGTCTTCTCCATATCTTCGGGTGCCATCTTGATCTGATTATATCCGGAAAATCCATCCATAAATGAAAAGACTTTGAATTTAGCAGTATCGTCTACCAACATATCAATGTGTGGCAGAGGAAAATCATCTTTCGGACCGACTTTATTCAAATCTCTATAATCGACACACATGCGGACTTTTCCATCTTTCTTCGATACTGGCATGATATTGGCCACCCATTATGGATACTCAACAGTTACAAGGAAACCGACATCAATCTGCTTCTGCACTTCCTCTTTGATCTTCATAGCCATATCAGGATGCGTTCTTCTTCAACTTCTGCCTGACTGGCAGGCATTCTGGCTTCAACGACGATCTATGCTCCACAATCTCAGAATCCAAACCAGGCATGTCTTGATAGGACCAAGCAAACACATCTGAATACTCTCGAAGAAGATCAATCAACCCCTTCTTGACTTCTGGACACAGGCGAGACCCGATCTTGACTTCCGTCACATCATCCTCGGAACCCAAATTGACTAACTCGACCTGCTCTTCGAACAGCTGAATGGTCTTTTCTTCTTACTCAAGAAGACGAGATAATTCATCACTCACTTCTACATCACTTTCCTCCTCGACTTTAAACACAGGGAATTCAAAATTTGGAGAAGGAGAAGGATCATTGTATTCAATGGGGTTAGGAACCAACCTGCATAATGATTTGATATTTTGATTTTAGACAAATGTATTTGTGACCAAATATTATGCAGATGGACAATTATATTGTTTATTTATGTTTTTTGTGATTACCATTTTCAGAATAAAGCAAAAAGTAAAAATAAACATCATAGATGTGGATGAATATAATTAATTTTATTGATGATCAAATTTGAAATGCCTAACAATGTTCACTTCTCCCTTAGGCACAGGAGAATGATTTTAAAAACATATAAAAGCAATTACTTAGATCAATGCAAAATAACAGGAATATCAACAGCAGTCCAATTTTCGCAAGCCTTTCCATGCGTCACAAAATTGGTGCAATCTTCCTCTTTGTCATCCTCTATCACAACAGCTAAGTGTTGTTCATTGCCATGAATGAGCCCTCCGCTACGGAAGCTAAGTTGCATATCTTCAGTCCTTGCAGTTGATGAACCTTTCTGGAACCCCAAACCAGTTCTACCTCTATTGTTAGAGACCTCTACCATGCGCCCCCACTGATCAACATTGCCTTCTTCCACAATCTTCTTAGCATCTTTCAATGAGGACAAAAGTTCCCCAATCCTCTTTTCAGCAGCAATATACAAGGCTTGGAACGGAGTTTCAACCTCATCCTCAACTTCAACATAAGAGAAAGATGACAAATGGCTAACCAACAACGCTTTCTCTCCACCAACAATCACTAGCTTTCCATTCTTCACAAATTTGAGCTTCTGGTGCAAAGTTGAAGTAACAACTCCTACCTCATGGATCCATGGCCTTCCCAACAAGCAACTGTAGGCCGGGTGGATATCCATTACTTGAAAAGTAATTTGAAAATCACTCGGGCCTATCTTAACTTGAAGGTCCACTTCACCAATAACCGTCTTGCGCGAGCCATCAAAAGCTTTGACAATTACGCCACTATATCTGATAGGCGCTCCTTGGTAAGATAACTTTGACAAAGTTGACTTCGGAAGCACATTTAGTGACGAACCGGTATTAACAAGCACATTTGACAAAACATCTTCTTTGCAATTCATAGAAATGTGCAAAGCCAGATTATGGTTCCTTCCCTCCTCAGGGAGTTCTTCATGACAGAAACTGATATTATTGCAAGAAGTGATGTTAGCCACAATATGATTGAATTTATCCACTGTAACATCATGTTCTACAAACGCTTGCTCTAGAACTCTCTGCAGTGCTTCTCTGTGCGCTTCAAAATTCATGAGCAGAGATAACACTGAGATCTTCAAGGGGGTTTGGAGCAACTGCTTCACCATATTAAACTCGCTTCTTTTGATTAACCGAAGTACCTCATCATCATCATTGGGTTTCAAATTGCTGGATTCACCAGACTTACCTTTTGAAACACCAACCGGATCTACACTAGGTACCTCCACCTTCTTACTCACAACTGATTCTTCTTTGTCTTTTGGGAACACCGACCCAAACACTCGACCACTGCGGGTCACCTTAGTAACATCAATAATGCTCACTACTGAACTAGTCGTAGGTAACGGGACCTCTTGACCATCCTTCATCATTGTAGCATTATACTGATACGACACAACTTTATCAGATGAATACGGGACTTGGCCTGCTAACCGTATCACCAACGGCGATACTGATCTTTGACTGTTGCTGTTATTGGAGTCATACTGGATTACCAACTTCTCAGGCTGCTTGAAAACAGGCACTATGACATTAACATCGTCATCTACATGACGGGATTGAACAATTTGAATCATGCCTTCATCCATCAGTCATTGGATGTCTATTTTCACAACTTCATAACCCCTCGGGTTAACACTACAAACAGCACAACCATTATGGTCGTGCTCACATTCACTTACCAGACAAATATCCTTATGCATCTGCACTAAGGATCTTCAGATAAACCGCACATCAAAAACTTTAAACTCCCCAGGGCTACCATCCACCATATTCACAGAAGAGTTCCCATGAGCGGGCAACATATTCGCTTTTACATTCGGCGCACGGTCCTCGAAGGACACCATACCACTCTTCATCAATTTTTGAACCTCATACTTGAGTGGGTAACAATTTTCAATATCATGTCTGGGTGCTCCTTGATGAAAAGCACAACAGAGTTCAGGCTTATACCACCAAGGTAGTGGTTCTGGAATCTGTGGCGGGTTTCTTGGTTGGATCAGGTTCTTGAGAACCAAGGACGGATAGAGTTCTGCGTAAGACATAGGAATCGGATCGAAAGAGACCTTCTTCCTCTCAAAGTTTTGTTGATGATGATTGTTGTTGGTATTGTTGTTGTTGTAGGTGTTCGTTCGTTGTTGCGGTTGTTATTGTTGTTGACGTTATTGTTATTGAACTGATGTTGACTGTTGATTAGAAAATACCAGGATAACGAAAGATACTTGATGATGATGTTGTTGACGGGATGGTGGATTCCTTCTGATTTGAGGCCTCCTCTGCCTCCCACTTGAAATTGAATTTGTCTCATTGTCCTTCTTCTTACCAAAATTACTGCCATACCTCTTGCTTGATGATGCCTCATCTCTTGACAAACGTCCATCTCAGACTGATCACACTGAATCACACCGTGTTTTTGACTCGGATTTCACATGTTTATTAGGTATTTATTATCATTTTGCTTGTGTTATGCTCTCTTTTATGTTGTTTTCAGATATTTATCTCTTTCGGGACCCTTTTAGAAGAAACGAAGCAAAAAGACCAAAAATTAGAGTTTTTCGCCAAAAATTGTACCCATGGCGTTATGCATGGAGGCCGCTATAGGAGAAGCCATGACTCATCAGCCCTCAACCAGGAGGTAATCGCCATGATCCCATGAACTTTCCCATTTCCACACATGGCGGGCGCTATGAAGGGGTGGCGGGCACCACCTTTGTATTTCACATTCCCACTAAGGAGAAGTTGAAGGGCACCATGGTCTTTGCAAGCTGCTGAGATCCTCTATAAATAGGTCGTTCTAGTTCATTTCCAAATCATCCAACTTAGTTTACAACACTAAGACTATATTTATCATCTGTAAAAGCGGTAATCCGTCACATCGGGGGGTTATCGCACCTTAGTGAGATTGAGTTGGATCACTTTGATTTTGATGTCGTCTTTATCTTCAGAGTCGAAAGTTTATTTTCCTTGTACCAGATTTAAAGCCTCCGTTTGGATCAGGTTCTTATTTAATCACTTTTATTTATTTTACTTGTCATGCTTTATTTTATTTAATTTCTTGCTATGCTTTACTTTATTTAACTTCTCGCCACGCTTTACTTTATTTAATTTCTCGCCACGCTTTACTTTATTTAATTCCTGTCATTGTCTTTACTTTATTTAAATTTCTCTCCATTATCTTTATTGCTCGTTTTTATTACTTTATATGCTTTACTTGTTCTTTACGCCTTACATTCTAAAACAACTTTTCATCATGATCAATATCGTTGTGTTTGTTTGTATTACCATGTCTGGCTAAATCTTTTAAAGGTTAAAATGTAAGGATCACGGTTAAAGAGATGTTTCACATATTGAATCTGTAGAAATGCTTTAAAGGCTGTTTTGATTTTTAATTTTATCACTTTAAGGAAAAACGATTTTTGAAACTGTTTTCGGACGCGTTGATAGATTTAAAATTAGGAAACTCCTTGGGTAAACTTTCCAAATCAAAATCACTTTTCAACTAAGTTTACGAGTCTTATTTCTTAAAAATAAGTTTACTACTTTAGCGTTATGCCCACCTTTTATAAGTGACAATAAAAGGCCTTAATTTAAGGGTAAACTCGGTTCTGAATACGCCAAAGCGACAGTTCCTGTTAAATAGATTCTTTTCAAGAGTAGAAAATGTTGCCTCATAAGTAGTTCTATTTAGACAATCGAAACATCATTTAACTGACGTGGAATACATTCAAGCCTGTCTTTACCTGCACTGTTGTTATTTTCTTTATTTCCTGTTATTTTGCAACATCAATATCTCTTTTATACCGCCTTAGATAAACATCGTAACGATAGTAATCGATAGATTGATGATTTGGTCTCTGTGGGATCGATATTCTTTTATATTACTCTGACGCGCTTCGTGCACTTGCGAATACAACAATCACAGACTCCTTCCTCAAGCCTCATCCCCATGTTTACCATCTCGGTAAAGTCACCGGGGGCACTAGAAATCATGCGTTCATAGTAAAATGAACTCAAAGTTTTTAAGAAGATCTTTGTCATCTCTTTTTCCTCCAAAGGATGAGTGATCTGGGCAGCCAATTCCCTCCATCTCTGCACATACTCTTTAAATGTCTCTTTGTCCTTCTGAGACATAGACCTCAGCTGGTCTCTATCAGGCGCCATGTCCACATTATACTTATACTGCTCGACAAAAGCCTCCCCCAAGTCATTGAAAGTGTGAATGTTGGCACAGTCCAATCCCATGTACCGACGAAGTGCAGCACCGATCAGACTATCCTGGAAGTAGTGAATAAGCAATTGATCATTGTCGCTCTGAGTAGATATCTTACGAGCATACATCACAAGATAACTGAGCGAACAAGAGTTCCCTTTATACTTTTCAAAGTTAGACACTTTGAACTTCATCGGGATCTTGACGTTGGGCACTAAGCACAACTCAACAACACTCTTTCCAAATAAGTCCTTACCTCTCAGCGTCTTCAATTCCTTGCGCAACTCAAGAAACTGATCCTTCATTTCATCCATTTTCTCGTAGACATCCGGACCCTTAGACGGCTCAGAGTGATAAATGGTGTCCTCTACGCGAGGCAAAGTGTGCATAACGGGAGGTGGCACGGACATGACTGGGCTAGATGCCGGCATGGAAGCAAAGGTAAGCGCAAAGCCTTCGGGCACGAAGTTGGACGGCATTCCCCACCGGAATCCGACAGGCATAGTCGGCGCGAAATGGGTGGCAGTAGCAGGCATAGTAGAGGTAGCCACCTCTGAAATAACAGTCCTCGCAGGAGGAGTTGTAGGAGTTGGAGAAGATTGACTCTGAACAGCAAGAACTGACTCTATCATGGTAGTTAGGCGGGCGATCTCGTCCTTCAGCTCTCTATTCTCTTGCTCTAGATGCTCCATGATTTTCTGATGATTGGCTCGGGTATTGTACCAGTGAGTCAGCTTGGCTGAAGCACAGAAGAAATACCAATAAGACATCTGGCGAAAACCTGCTTATGCAAATGATGCATGATATGCAATGCTTGATTGTTTATTTTTATTTTCAAGGAACTTACTATATCATTTGTAAATATATATATTTAAATTGCAACAATTTGATATGACCAAAAATCTCTTTTTATTTATATAAATTGGAAGGATTACACTGAGTACAATTTCAGAAACCAAATAAAAATCAAGAGAAAAGAAAACTAGTCATCCTAAGGATCCCTAACAACAATGTCAGAAGATTTGACTGCAGGCGCGTACTTCCTTCGAATGCGACGGATCTCGATCTCAAAAGAAGCCTTCATCTGAGTCTTCTCGAGGACAAGCTGGTCAACAATCTTCTTCCAAGCAACGGAAGGCTGAGGCATGCTAGAAGATGGAACCTCTGGCTCTATCTGCCTCTTCGTCACTCGGTCTTCAAGTAGCTCAATAAGTGCATCTTTGTCCTTAAACTCCAACTGCAACTCTTCATGCTTCTTGCTCAAAGCACGAAAACGCTCTTCCCACATGTTCTTCTCTTGCTTCATCTTGACGAGCGCGTCTTCCAACTCCTCTACATCTTGGTTAGGGAGAGTTAATGGCTCAACCACAACCATAGACATAGGTCTTTCACAAGGATAAGGCATCTTCAACTCCAAAGCTCTCTTCTTCACCCAAAGAGTGTAAGCTTCCAAAGCTACACAATTGTACGGACCAAGCTCGGATCTTCCTTTCCTATGCACATTATGCCAAGCATGCACAATCTTCTGCTTCAAATGTTAGGGATCTTTACCCTCTTGATAGAAAAGACCTTCTAACAAAGTGTTATTAGGTTTGTCTCTCAAGGGGAACCCAAGTTAACAACGAGCCAAAGTAGGGTTGTAGTTAATTCATCCTTGTGTACCAATGAGAGGCGCAATAGAGAATTCACCACAACTATCAATAAAATCCAAACTGCTCAAAGATGGATCATACCAAACTATATCATCATTAGTGACAGACATAAGTCTCTGAGACCACCTTAGATATTGTTTGTTCTCCACAAAAGCAGGTGTCTGAGGCAAGTGCAAAATAAACCACTTGTACAGAAGAGGAATACAACAGACAATAGTTCCACCACCTTTAGAATTCCTTAGATGCAAAGAGAAATACATATCACCCAACAAAGTAGGTACATGA
This sequence comes from Lathyrus oleraceus, assembly GCF_024323335.1. NCBI lineage: Eukaryota > Viridiplantae > Streptophyta > Magnoliopsida > Fabales > Fabaceae > Lathyrus > Lathyrus oleraceus. The sequence goes on along the minus strand of NC_066582.1, from coordinate 150,593,752 downwards.
TTCCCAATCAAGAAAAGTCTAACGGTGTTAACATCAACAAAATCGTCAATGTTAGGGAATAAATCTAATCCATAGATGAGCAACACAAAGATAGCTTCAAATGCATCCACACTACCTGCTTGAGCAAAAGCAATAGCTTCCTTGATGAGGAAATCATATGGCAACCCAAATAACCCTCCTTTATTCACCCAATGAGCCTCTATCTCAGACTTCTTCAAGTAAAGACTTCAGCAATAATACTAGATCGGGGAATCTCTTCCCATCCACTAAAAGGCACTCTACTGGAAACAGGTATCCCTAAAAGATGAGAATACTCCTCCAAGGTAGGCATAAGCTAAAAATATGGGAAAGTGAAACAATGGTAGAGAGGATCATAGAACTGCACCAATACACACAAGAGTCCTTCAACCACATTAGCAGACAAGATGGATAGAAGCTTCCCATGACGTTGTTTGAAGTCCAAGGGATCTAATACAAAAGATGCTAGCTTCCTTAACTCTTTAAAGTCAGGACATCTGAAACTGTACTTCTTAGTGTTCCTTCATCCATAATCCATGGTCTGAAAATATTTGCAAATGACACCTTAGTTCCTTGAAATTTTCATGTGATGAATGTTATGATGCACATGAATGCATGAATGCAACAATCACAAATAAGGGATCACACACAAGGCAAACAAAGGTCAAGGGATGAATCAAGTCATTGTCAAGATCAATCATCCATTTTGGTGGATTATGGTTTACACCTTATCAACACCCAAGTTCCATTGATATTGACAAGACTTGATTGGATCAACCAAGAATCAAGGGTTTGTTGCAAGTCACGAGCATGAAGTCTGGGTAAGAACCATCCCAAAGGAGTGAACTAAGGATAAAACCTGTAGATCATGTTCTAAAAAGTTCCCAGAGTCTTAATTCCATCTATCAGATATTATAGGTTAAGATGACTGACTCATCAACCCATAATATTCTCAAGAGAAACTCGTCTGAGTGTAGTATCGTGTGACAACTGTTATCAAGTCTACACTTGAACAGTTTCCGCACTACGTCCTAAATAGGCCAAGAGGGGGTAAACGTTCTACGGTCCTCAGCTTCTCAGACCCAAATTAGAGATAGTACTGCCTAACCATGAATACTTGTGTGACATTTCCAAATCCAAAAGAGTCTCCACTGAGCAGATGGATCTCAAGCCAACTTGTTAAGGACTACTCCACATAAGTCGAACATGACTATACCATCCTCCTGTCTTAATTACACTCAAGTTCGGGTTAGACCTTATCTCACCACTCAGAGATCACCAAGCACAACAAGCAGATTATATCACACATACATATATACAAACATCACATATATACAAATATATACACAAAAAAAGTAGACTAAACCCACTGGAGACTACTCCCCAGCAGAGTCGCCACTTAATTTCTGTAGCGGTAAATTCATGATCATCAAGCTATGGATAAGCTAGAGATCAAATAACAAGAGTCGCCACCGCGCTTTTATTGTTTCCAAGGGAAAAGGGAAAAAGTACGAACAAAACCCAAAAAGTAAGAAGTTTTCAACTAAAAACTAATAAAAATCAGAGATCATAGGTAAGGGGGTTGGTTACATAGAGGGAAGGTGTTAGCACCCAAAGTGTCCTAGGTACTCCTAGGGAGCCCTTTTTGTGTGCATATGTATTTTGTACAAAGTGAGGTTTACAAATAAATAGAATAGGGGAATGGGAAAAGAATTCATTAATTATAGTTTTGTGTTTGACAAGACCTTCGGACTTGTGCCTACGTACCAACATAAAAATGAGGGATCAAAACGTCGTAGTTCATGATACAAATTTCAAAATGGATGCATTGATTTTAACAAAATTTAAGTTTGAAAGGAACAAAGGCCTAAAATGGTTTGAATGAGTTAGTTCTTTTTGACTTTTTGAAAGTTTAAGTCAAGTATAGTTAAGTTTATTCACAAGTTTGATTTAAGAAAATAAGTTTGAAAATACAATGGCATAAGGCCAAAGTTTCTATCTTTTTGCAAAAAAAAATGGTCATAGTTTTAGAACAAAAATAGTTCATACAAAGAAGGTTTTGAAAATGGAGGGAGAGATTTTGAAATTAAAGAAATGGGAAGACGATGAAGAGACTACCCTATGCACAAAATTTAAAAGTTTAGAGTTGAAAAGATCTGACCAAATGGGTAGCAATCCGATAGAGAAAAATGTCAATAGAAACCCAGAATTCCCTTGGACTTTTAGAATCAAGCAACACACAAATGCACAATTATATTATCTTGAAGAGCAAAGGCATCAAATAAAGATGGCCTCATATGAGCTTATCCATTCCATGATCTTCTTCAAAAATAGACCATGTAACAGATGAATTCCACAAGTCACAGGTTCAAAATAACAACTTCACAATGATCATGTTGCAGATGAACTTAGAGAGATCTTGAATGATGTATCAGATGAATTTCAAATTGCAATCACTTGGTTCTTCACAAATTGGCATTGGCCAAATCCTTTAGCATATGAAAGTTGCCTAGATTCTAAGTCCATTTGTTCAAGATCAAGCCAACAGTCCACTCAAAAGTTTTTTTTATGGTTTTTGTGATTATTATGTACATTAATGGTCAAAGACCACACAAATAAGCAAAGTATATACAAACAAAATATATCACACAATATGGTCCAAATGGACAAAGTGAAAATTGCATTAACATAAATAATTAGAATGATATGTACAATGGAAAATGAAATAAAGTGCTAAAAGTAAATTGCATTAAGATAAAAACTTGAAATTAAAAGTCAATAGTTAGTAGGTTATGAAGGAGAACGGCGATTCAAAACGCAGCGGAAATTAAAATTTTCTCCTTTAGAGATCCTTACGAATGGTCATGATCAGTGATAGAATATTTACCTCTTGTGACGATTGAAACCTTTGGTGCAGATCTCTTGTGACGATCAAAAACTTTGATGCAGATCCACGGAGCGATCACGAACATTGAACGATGACAACGTCTCTACTCAGTCCACACGAACGGATTCCTTCAATCTCAGTGCTAGCTGGTACGAATGAAGGCTTTGAGAGAGCTTTGAGAGAGAGAGAGAGAGAGAGAGAGAGAGAGAGAGAGAGAGAGAGAGAGAGAGAGAGAGAGAGAGAGAACGAAAATAATGCAACCGCTATGAATGCTTCTGCACAAGGATTCTATTTATAGAACCACTTGTGTGGGCTTCAAGCTAAAAAGCCCACTTAAGTGTATTTTGGTCCATATCTTATAATATGCCCAAAATCACTTAAGCCCATGGTACCTTACCATATTTCTTATTCTACTTAAGTACACCGTACCTTACAATGTTCTATAATTCACTTAAGGGCACCGTACCTTACGGTGTTTCTTAGTTACTCTATCTCTCATCAACCCGCCCTTTGTGTGTGAACCTATAGGTTTTCGCGACGTTGGCAATTATATTAAATCACACATTTAACATAATAAATAGTGAGCGGTATTTAGCAACACATCACTGCTACCCAAGACATGAAAATGTCATGTGATCTGACAAATCCTTCTGTGATAATACTTATGTGTATAATTACCCTTTTGCCCTTATGTCTATATTGAACACAAGGCATAGACCGTGTCATCCTTGTCCAGTTCAATATTGGGCCCATAGACATTTATCCTGTTAGGCAGGATGGGCAAATTCCATCTAGGTCACTCATGTCCCTCAGCATGCTTCGTGGAGTACCCATCAACTGTCTTTATGGTTATCCAGTTACGGACAATGTTTGATCAGCAATAAAGCACTCGACTCTACATCTAGGGTCCATAGTGGTTTCAGGTCGAAGAGTGGTATACACCATTATCACCATGAGAATAACTTATGACACTTTGCATAACTTTCTATATAGTATTCTCATAGCGGGTCAATCCGGTATAAATATTACTCTTAATATTCATACCTATGTTTAAGACTTGATAACTCCTTATCCATGATCCATAAGATGTGATCATCAGTCTATATACATAATAGTCTTAATGCTTTAATGTTATCCCACTTCACAATAAAGCTCGACTATGGATACTTTAAGAATAGTGTCCTTATGTTTAATGTGATCTCACGATCAAGTCATACTTGATCCATTAAACGGACTAACTATTCTAGGGACTTTATTAAACAAACATAATAAAGAAAAAACCTTTTATTATTAATAAATAATTCGATACAAGTACCAAAATTATTGGCCTCTAGGGCTTACACCAACAATCTCCCACCAGCACTAGAGCCAATCAGGCATACCCCTAATGCCCATAGATCTAGTATGGCCATCATGCTTCTGCTGCGCAAGAGGCTTTGTCAGTGGGTCAGCAATATTGTCAAGTGTAGGTACTCTGCATATTTTCACATCTCCTCTATCTATTATCTCTCGAATGAGATGATAACGCCTAAGTATGTTTTTGGATTGTTGGTGAGATCTAGGCTCCTTAGCTTGTGCGATAGCACCATTGTTATCACAATAGAGCCCAATGGGATCCACAATGCTAGGAACTATGCCAAGTTCACTAATGAACTTTTTGATCCAAACAGCTTCCTTTGCTGCACTTGAGGCAGCAATATACTCGACTTCGAAATTGTAGAATCAACAACTGTATCTTGTTTTGAACTTTTCCAGCTCACAGCGCCACCTTTTAAGCAAAACACATAACCAGATTGCGATCTAAAGTCATCCTTATCTGTCTGGAAGCTAGCATTGGTGTATCCAATTACAGCTAACTCTTCCTGACCTCCATATATCAAGAATGAGTCCTTAGTCCTTCTTAAATACTTAAGGATATTATTGACAGCTACCCAGTGAGCATCACCAGGATCAGATTGGTACCTACTCGTTGCACTTAAAGCATACGAGACATCTGGTCGAGTACATAACATGGCATACATGATAGATCCTATTGCAGATGCATATGGAATCTTATTCATGCGATCCCTTTCTTCCTTAGTTGAAGGGGATTGTGTTTTTGATAGACACAAGCCATGTTGCATAGGTATGAATTCTGTCTTGGAATCATGCATATTAAAGCGTCTCAACACTTTGTCTATGTACGTACTCTGACTTAAGCCAAGCAGTTTTTGTGATCTATCTCTATAGATTTTGATTCCTAATATATAGGCCGCTTCACCTAGGTCCTTCATAGAAAAGCATTTCCCCAACCAAGACTTTACTTGTTGCAGGGTAGGGACATCGTTTCCAATGAGTAATATGTCATCTATATATAATACCAGGAAAATGATCATGCTCCCACTAACCTTCTTGTAGACACAAGGCTCATCTTCGTTCTTGTTGAATCCATATTGTTTTACTGTTTCATCAAAACGAAGATTCCAGCTTCTGGAAGCTTTCTTCAATCCATAGATTGATCTTTGTAACTTACATATCTTTTGGGCTTCCTCTGGTATGTCAAATCCTTCATGTTATGTCATGTACACATCCTCAAGAAGATTTCCATTAAGGAAAGCAGTTTTGACATCCATCTGCCATATTTCATAATCATGATATGCAGCGATAGCAAGTAAAATCCGAACAGATTTAAGCATTGCAACTGGTGAAAAGGTTTCATCATAGTCAATCCCATAAATTTGTTTATATCCTTTTGCAACCAGTCTTTCCTTATATGTATGTACCTTACCATCAATGTCAGTCTTCTTTTTGAAGACCCACTTACATCCTGTAGGGTTAACTCCTACAGGAGGCTCTACCAAGGTCCAAACCTGGTTTGTGTACATGGAATCCATTTCAGATTTCATGGCTTCTAGCCACTTCTCAGACTCGGGACCAGTTATGGCCTCTTGGTAGGTCACAAGCTCATCTTGATCCAAGAGTAATACATCACCTTGATCAATTATGAGATATCCATATCTCTCAGGTAGTTGACGTATCCTGCCTGACCTACGCTGGTCTTGTTCTACTTGAGCAGGTTGCTCTTCCACAACTACTTATGTTTCCTGATCTAATTCCTCCATAGGTGTATCTATGCTTTGTGATTCTTGAATTTCTTCAAGCTCTACTTTCCTCCCATTGGTTCCTTTGGAAATAAAATCCTTTTCTAGGAAAACTCCAGTTCGAGCGACAAACACTTTGCCCTCAGAAGGATTGTAGAAGTAGTACCCTCTTGTTTCTTTTGGATACCCCAAAAATAAGCATTTGTCAGATTTGGGCTCAAGCTTAGTTGAAATTTGTCGTTTCACATAAACTTCGCAACCCCAAATCTTCATGTAAGACATATGTGGTTTCTTACCACTCCATATCTCATATGATGTCTTTTCAACCTTTTTGGATGGAACACGGTTAAGTGTGTAAGCTGCTGTCAATAGTGCATGTCCCCAAAAGGAGTTTGGAAGATCAGCGTGACTCATCATGCATCAGACCATGTCTAACAGGGTTCGATTTCTTCTCTCAGATACACCATTCCGTTGGGGTGTTCCAGGAGGAGTAAGTTGGGATAGGATCCCACACTCTTTCAGATGGTCATCAAACTCTAGGCTTAAATACTCACCACCTTGATCTGATCGAAGAGTTTTAATATTCTTACCTAGTTGGTTTTGTACTTCATTCTTGAATTCCTTGAACTTTTCAAAGGACTCTGATTTGTGTTTCATTAAATACAGATAACCATATCTACTAAAATCATCAGTAAATGTGATGAAGTACTGAAAACCTCCTCTGGCTGGTATGTTCAGTGGTCCACATACATCAGTATGTATGAGGGCCAAAAGATCACTCGCTCTTTCACATTTTCCTGTGAATGGAGACTTTGTCATCTTTCCAATTAAACAAGATCTGCATGTCTCATATGATTCATAATCAAAAGAGTCCAAGAGTCCATCTTTATGGAGTTTGGAAATGCGTTTCTCATTTATGTGGCCTAATCGACAATGCCAAAGGTAAGTTGGATTTAACTCGTTAGGTTTCATCCTTTTAGTTTTAATGTTATATATAAGCATTTCGAGATCAAGGACATATAGTCCATTGCTCATTTGAACAGTAGCATAGAATATATCATTCAAATAAATTGAGCAACAATTGTTCTTTATTATAAATGAAAAACCAAACTTGTCCAAACAAGAAATGGAAATAATATTCCTGCTAATTGCAGGTACATAATAATAGTTCTCTAACTGAATTATTAAACCACTAGGTAAAGTCAATACATAAGTTCCTACGGCTAAAGCAGCAACCTTTGCTCCATTGCCAACTCGTAGATCAATTTCACCTTTTGCCAAGTCTCTACTTCTTTTTAGCCCCTGCACATTTGTACAAATGCGAGAACCACATCCAGTATCTAATACCCATGATGCAGAAGTAGATAAATTTATTTCAATAACAAAAATACCTGAAGTTGAAGTCTCTACTCCATTCTTCGTATCTTCCAAGTACTTTGGGCAGTTTCTCTTCCAGTGTCCAGTCTTACCGCAATGGAAGCAGGTGCCTGCCTTTACTATGCCTCCACTAGGCTTCAAATCAGCAACAGTGGGTCTGGGTTTGGCAACTTCCTTGCCTTTCCCTTTATCACCCTGCTTGGTGGGCCTTTTGTTCTGTCTCTTTCCATTTCCGATCATCAGAATGGACTTCCCTTTTGTCTTCAGATTCTGCTCAGCTGTTCTTAACATACCTAGCAGTTCAGGAAGAGATTTGTCCATGTCATTCATATTGAAATTTAGGACAAATTGACTGAATCTATCTGGCAACGATTGTAAGATTAAATCAGTCGCAAGTTCCTTTCCGAGGGGAAAACCCAACCTTTCAAGGTTTTCCACATGCCCAATCATCTTGAGCACATGGGGACTTACAGGGGCTCCGTCAGCTAACTTACTTTGAAAAAAGGCTTTTGAAACTTCAAACCTCTCATGCCTTGCTTTCTCTTGATAGAGCATCTTCAGGTGTTCGATCATATCGAACGCTACCATGTTCTCATGTTGCTTTTGCAATTCTGAGTTCATGGTAGCTAGCATGAGACAAGCAGTTTCATTGGCATCATCGACATGCTTCTTATAAGCATCTCTTTCTGCCTTAGATGCAGAACTAGGAGATTCCTCTTCAGGAACAGGTTTCTCCAAGACATACAACTTTTTATCATGTTTGAGGACAATCCTCAGGTTTCGGTGCCAATTCAGAAAATTTGTCCTAGACAAATTTTCCTTGTCAAGGATTGATCGCAAAATGTTGTTAGAGGTGTTTGTTGTCATGGTAATCTACATAAGAATTAATGAAAATATAAGTATCAATAACATATTTAAGTAGGCCTTTAATAAAATATGCTCCCACTATTTTACTTAAAACAAATGACCCTCATCACTTGATTCGGAAAATCCCGTTGGAAGATTTTCTAGTGGGTCGATGTAAGACCCCAATTTTGTCCCTAAGATCCCTCATGGCATCATATCATATCATTGCATTGCCTCAAGGATCATTGTGCACCTTGCTTCCTTCCCTATGGGTGGATTATCTTATTGAGAGTGGTTCTTGATCACCAAGCATGTTTTGCATTTGTATGTCATTGCTTTTCTTTTTATCACTAACCAAAAGTAAAAAAATATGCCATCTAACCTTTGTCTTGCAGATGAAGCAATCACAGGTCAAAGCAGTCAAAGGCATTCATTGAGCAATAGATGGTGGTCATTCTTGAGAATTTGGACCCCACAATCATTATCAAGAGTTCATGTGAGCTATGATATCATTTTGAAGCAAAATCCCAAGTGGTAGAGGCTTGAATTTCATCAGAACATTGCCAGGTCATCTGAAGACCTAGAAAGTCAACTGCCAAGTCAACTGTGGATTTGGAGGTGGGAAGGGATTAGAAATACTTCATTCATGTTCAAGCAAGTCTCATTTGACATTTCAAACATCAACATTGAAGAATTTAAAGTCAGGTCAAAACTTTCCAAAAATAGAAAGTGACCTATAATTCAAACTTGCCAAAAATGGAAAGGTTTTAGCCTAACTTCAACTTCATATTACATCATTAAGAAAGCTTAAAATGAAATTTTGTTGAACATGAAAGTTGTAGATCTTTCTCTCCCATTTCCAAAAAGTCCAAGATCATCAATTTCTAATGTATGGTTAAGAAGATATGATCAAAACATGGCAAAGTATGCATGGAACTTCAAATGGACATAACTTCTCAATCAAAACTCCAAAATGGATGGCTCTTTTTGCATTCTTCTCCTTTTGACCTCTAATTTTCAAACCATGCATTACATTTCACAAATTATCATCACATGAGCACTTGCTAATTCATTGGTTTTTTGGAGGGAAATCATGAAATTCAAATTTGGTGCATGGCTTGATCTTTTTTCCATTACCATTGGCTCCAAAATTGGATTTTAAGTGAAATTAAAGAAAATTCGTGCACTGTTCATGCATGCACTTCATGCATAGGGTGAAAAATCACATTTGCACCTACACCTCATTTTTGGTTAATTTCATTAACAATTGGTTTAAGCATGATTAAAGAGTGATTAGCATGACCTATATAAGCATAAACCCTAACTGTTTTTCAGATTAGCTTTCATTTTCTCAGATCTAGATCTCAAATTCATCATTTTTTCTCTCAAAAGTTTCTTCCAAATTCTTCACATTCAAGCACTTTCTCTTGCTTGATTCTTGTTCCTGAGGTGTTCTTGAGCAAGATTGCACGTGGAAGTGAAGCAAACAGAGCCATATTGAAGCATTCTTGAAGATGGAAGCATCCATGGTGATTCAAAGTTTTGGTGGATTCGTGCACAATTAAGCTCCATTTTCTCTTCCAATCACTTATACAAGCATCCTAGAGGAACATTGAAGCTATCACAAGCCTTGAATCCAGCTAATTCCAGATCTGCTCTTCAAGAGGTCATTGCTCGATCTCTCTTTTTCTCAAAATTATTATGATATTATGGTAGATCTAAGTATGCTGCGCATTTTGAGCTTTGAATCGTGCAAATTGGTGTTGTTTTGAATGAGATATGACTGTTTGAATTTTGGATGATGAATATTATTTCCTTCGATCCGTGCGTGTCTTGATGTTTCTTGATGAAATGTTTGTGGATTATTGATGTATGATGAAAGACCTACACGATGCTATGCTCATTTTTAATTTCTGGACACTTTTGTTTTTTCTGGAAAATCCAGATGAAGATTTTCATGATCTTCATCTTCAACCTTTGAGTGTTCTTCGTTTTTCCAGAATTGCTGTGGTTTTTGTTACGGAATTCATAGATTAGCTGCGGATTTGCTAAGGATACGCTTTTGATCCTTTTGACCACGCTTTTCTGTTGCCATGCATGTGATAGCCTAGGGTTGGTTGCTGATTGGTCCACGTTGCGTCCTTGGCGCGCCAGCATATTCAAATATGCGCCTAGTTCGATTCCAGGCGGTGACATTATTTCAAAATGCTTCCTTCTTTTTCCATTTCCCTCCATTATTCCATGTAGGCTTCTCATATGTTTTTTTAATTTTTTTCATCTTTAAAAAATCATAACAAATGCAAAATTCATCCAAATTCACTCTAATTTTTTGCATTGTGATCCTTATTCTCTCTAGTTTTTTATCATCATGATTTTACAAGTTGTGCTTGGCTGGATAATTTTTGGTGCTAGAATGTTTGAACATGTATGCTTATTTGACCTTGCCATGTTTATACCTTTGTGAAATGCTGGTCTTTGATCCAATGATTCTGAAAATTTGCATGATGAAACTAGACATGTTACTTGACATTTTGGTGTTGATTTGGTATTTTTACCATTTATCATTTTTGTTTTATGATCATGTTAAGTTGGTGTGACAATTTGTGTCACACCTTTTGATGTTCAACTTATATGATGTGTTTGCCATGCCAAATAATCTCCAATTATCCTGATTTTTTGTATGATGCATGTTATGGATGTTATGATTGCTCATGAATTTTGTTGGAATTATTTGAATCATTTCTGATTTAATTGAGATTTTTCATTCTGGTTGGTCACATTTGAGCTTTAAAATTGCCTTGAACTTCAATTGATCATGAAATGCTTTTGGTTAATGATATTGATGTGAGACCTTTTGGAGTGTTTCAAGATGTGTTTGAAGTTGATTCATGTCAAATTTCAAGTTCTGTTTTGAATTTTTTCCTTCATCTTTGACCCTAGGCTTTGACCTAGTGGTTTGCCTCTCACATTTGAGCTTTGATTTCAGGTTGAACATCCAAGTTCCATAGTTGTTGATGCTTCATCACTTGAGCATTGATGTTTACCTTTGATTACTAATCTTTGTGTGTTTTTTAGGTTGATGTTAACTCATTTGAGTTTGACTTTTGGCTTACACATTTTGTATATTGGGATTGTTGGTTGCTTATTTGACTGTTGTTTGATTCTCTGATTCTTGTACTGATTTGTTTGATGTTTCCACAGGTACATAAGTTGCTTTAAGTTCAATTGAACTTTGCTTTGGCTTGGTTGCTTAACCACTTAGGTATAATCTCTAATCTTCATGTAGTCTGGAAGACCTACTGTTATTGGTAGGCACCTGTCTGAAGTCCTCCTTAAGAGGCAATGCTTGTGATTGTTTATCTTTTGTGCCAAGCAGGAAAAGTCCTCTTATGAGGCAATTGGCAGATAAAAGAGATGTGTAGTCCATCTCCTGCTATTCAGTGTGTCATTCACTTTGCTCACACCATGTGTTGACGCATTTTGGATACTAACCCAAGATCTTATAGAGTCAAATCATTTGTGGAGAATAGTTCCAACTTTCTGAACTCCCACACATTCTATTGTTTAAAGCTCTCCCAGGCCAGGGATAAGAGCTATTAGGCACACCCCTCATCTCCATTTCATCTGCTTCACCCTAACTCTCAATGTTAGGGTTAAGAGCTCAAAATACCCCATTCTAGTTGGCTTTAAGGCCTAGCCTTATTTGAGCCTAATTGATTGTATATAGTGTGTGCTAATTGACTTGTTTGGTTGCTTACTTGATTCATCTGTGCATATCTGCTTATGTGTGCCTTTATGCATTTATCATCATTAATTGTACATAATTTCATGATCATTGTTCATATCTTTGTGACACTTTTGTTTGTCCATTGAGGAGTCAATTGTAAGTCCATTTATTGGCAGTTGTTTCCTATGATCTGGAAGGAGCCGAGTGTAAGACCATTTATTGGCAACTTGTTTCCTCTTGCTTATTGCATTTGTTTTGTTTGTTGTATGTGAGGAGTCAATTGTAAGCCCATTTATTGGCAGTTGTTTCCTATGATCATTCTTTGGAGATTGGTATAAGTCCAATAATTGGCATCTGGTATCCATGTTTTGTTTTAGGAGATTGGTGTAAATCCATTGATTGGTATCCGGTATCCATGTTTGTTTGTGAGATTGGTGTAAGTCCATTGATTGGCATCCGATATCCCTTTGCCTTGTTTATTTGCTTATTGCTCATTGCCTATTCCAAAGGAATCACTTGGATCATCCACATATGATCTCGAGAGGTGAACATCTAAGAAGTTTTACATCCCTCACCTTCCACCTTTTGTTTCTTTAAACCTCCATCTTTGCATGTTAACCCAAACTTGAAAACTTTGTGCAAACATTTTGATATGATTTCAAATTAGAAACCTAGGCCTTAAGCCTCTGATTTTTCCAACCTCATTTCATAATACTTCTTTTGAATTGAATTCTAATCATACTTTAACACCTTTTGTGAATAATCCTAATAGGTTAATTTCACTCATTCAATTGTTTTATGGCTTTGTCCATTCTTGATAAGTTTTCATACATTAGCTATAGGTTTGATTCATCCTAGTTGGTTGATGTTAATCTCACCTTTTGTCCTTAGTGATTGAATTGTAAGACTTCCTTGCTTATTATAGGGTTAACCCCTCACTAGCAAGTTGAAGCTTTTCTCACATGGTGGACTTGTTGTTTGTATAAGGTTGAGTTTTCTCCCGTGGATAAAGAAAGACCTTAGGGCTTTTGTTTTAAAATGAATTCACCCATATTTTGGAAATCTTTTAGCCGAACTACGAGGTTTTGATCCTGTAAAGGTACGTAGGCAATGGTTATCCATCCAAACACAAAAATAATAACTTGTATATTCTTTTCTCATCCCTTCAATCATGTTTGCACAATAAATATTTCATAAACAAATAACATTTCGTACAACAAGTGTGAAAAGGGCTCCCTAGGAGTACCTAGGACGTTTTGGGTGCCTAACACCTTCCCATTGCGTAATTAACCCCTTACCCAGATCTCTGATCTTTTCATTAGTTTTCTATGTGTCAAACTTCTTAGGCTTTTGTTCGCTTTTTAGCCATTCCTTTGGATAAATAAAAGTGCGGTGGCGACTCGATTATTTGTATACTTTGCTTTTGATTTAATCTATAAATCATAAAGTGACGAATACACCGCTACAGAAAAGTGGCGACTCTGCTGGGGAAGGTGTTAGGCACCGAAAACGTCCTAGGTGGTTTTGCCTACTTTTCACCCTTGTTGTGTGATATTTGTTTATTTGTTATATGACATATTTTTGTACAATTTGGGATTACTGTATTGATTGTAATGATTGAATTGCTTGATATGCAATTGCTTTTTTGCTTGGCGATCTTTTTGAGATGAGTTCTATACCCGAACTCGAGTGCACCTTAGGATAGGAGAATGGCATAGTCTCGTCGACTTGTGTGGAGTATTCCTTAGCAAGTTGACTTGCGAGTCCATTCACTTGGTGGAGGTCATGTTGGATTAATAATGTCACACAAGTTATTTGTGGTTAGGCATTATTCTTTCAATCATGTGCCTTAGAAGCCAAGGACCTTAGTTTACCAAGCCCATCTTGGCCTATTTTTAGGACGTAGTGCGGAGGTCGTTTAGATGTCAGATCTGATGCGGTTGTTACGCGATATTACACTCACAAGAGTCTCTCTTGAGAATATTTTTGGAATACGAGTATCCGTTCCTCCGATAATATTCGAAAGATGGGATGATGACTATGGGAACCTCTGGTAGAACATGTTCGGCATGTTTAAACCCTAGTACACTCCTTTTGGGTGGTTCTTAACCGAGACTCCATGCTCGTGACTCTCAACAAACCCGTGATTCATGGTTGAGTCGTTCAGATATCCTTAATATCAATGGAACCCGGGTGTTGATAAGGTGAAAACCATAATCCACCAAAATGGATGATTGATATTAAGGATGATTGAACCGATTCATGTATTGTTAATATCAATGGAACTTGGGTGTTGATAAGGTGAAAACCACAATCCACCAAAATGGATGATTGATATTAAGGATACTATGAGCTTTCCCATGACCTTTGTCTGGTGTGCTTTGCTTGATCCTTGAATGTGATTGCTGCATTCATGCATTCATGCATTCATCTGCATTCATGTCATCAGAAAAATCAGAAAATTTTCAAGGAACTTAAAGGGTTTATTTGCAAAATTTTCAGACATGGAAAGACCAAAAAGGCATACAAAGAAGTACAGCTTTCGACAGCCTGATGTGAAAGAGTTAAGGAATCTGACATCCTATGTACTAGATCCCTTGGGTTTCAAAACTCGTTATGGGAAGCTTCTACCTCTGTTGACTACTCAGGTTGATGAAGGGTTGATGAGTAATTTGGCTCAGTTCTATGATCCTCTGTATCATTGCTTCTCTTTTCCGGACTTCCAGCTGTTGCCTACCTTGGAGGAGTATGCTCATCTTGTGGGTATTCCTATTCTGGATCAGGTGCCGTTCAGTGGCTTAGAGAGTATTCCGACTTCTCGAGAGATCGCAAATTTCTTGCACATAGATGAATCCCTTATTGAGGCGCATATGACCACCAAAGGTGGAATTCAGGGTCTTCCTTCTGATTTCCTCATCGCTCAAGCTACCGTTTATGGGAAGGCCATGAGTGAGGATGCCTTTGAGGCTTTATTTGTGCTGCTCATCTATGGTTTGGTATTGTTCCCCAACATCGACAAATTTGTGCATGTGAACGCCATTAGGATCTTCTCAGTTCTTAATCCCGTTCCGACTCTGTTGGGTGATGCCTATTTCTCTTTGCATCTGAGGAATGCAAAGGGTGAAGGAGTTATTGTGTGTTGTTTTCCTCTGTTGTATAAGTGGTTTATTTCTCACTTACCGCAGACGGTTGCTTTCAAGGAGAACAAGGGATGTCTACGGTGGTCTACGAGACTTATGTCTCTCACTAATGATGATATCTCTTGGTATGATCGCGTGTATGATACTGTTCAGATCATTGATTATTGTGGTGAATTCCCTAATGTGCCTCTTCTTGGTACATGTGGTGGGATCAGCTACAATCCTATCTTAGCACGTCCTCATCTTGGGTTCCCCCTAAAGGATAAACCTCATAACATTCTGTTAGAAGGTGTATTCTTTCAGGAGGGTAAAGATCCCCAAGGCCTGAAAGCCAGGATGGTCCGCGCTTGGCGCAAGATTCACAAGAAGGGTAGAAACGAGTTGGGTCCGAAGAACTGCATTGCTTTGGAGCCTTATACTTCTTGGGCCAGACAGAGAGCTTCTGAGTATCTTATGCCGTATGATTATCCGAGACCTACACCTTTGGATGTGGCTGGGCCTTCAACCCTCCCTAACCAAGGTGTAGAGGAGTTGAGAGACGAAGACCTTTCATGTGCTTGGATCCGTGAAAGAGAAGAGTTGCTTCAGCAAATCAAGGAGAAGGATGCCCTGATCGAATTTCTCGAGCACCAGGTGATAGATGATCCAAATGATACCTGGACTTCTCTGCTTCCTCAGTCTTCCAAGTTTTGGAAAAGGAAGTACGATCGACTTGCTAAGGAGAAGGCGGATATGGAGGCAGCATATGAGAGAGAGATTAAGAAGCTTTGTGTATCTCGTCTTCCAGCATCTCGAGCTTCTAGGGATCCATAGGATGTTTATTTTCCTTTTCCCTTGTAATATAATCAACAATGTTGTACTTCTTTGTCTCGAATATATTTGATGAGATATTTTCCATATGCTATTAAATGTTTAAATATTCAAAAGTTGCAAATAGAACCCTAAAAGTTCCTTGAAATAAAAACAAAGCATATGCACGAGCATTGCATGCATCATTTTGCATAAGCAGGTTGTTCTGGTCTTCTTGTCTGTGGCCTAACTCTGTGCTCTTCATTTATTTTGAAGACAAGCTGACTCACCGGTATTATACCAGAGCCAATTCTGCAAGAGTGATGGATCAGTTAGAACAAGAGAACAGAGAGCTGAAGGAAGAGGTCGCTAGATTGAGCGCTCTGATGGAGCAATTCTTGGCTGCTCATAATCAACCATCTCCACCTCCTGCAACTCCTCCCCAGAGGACCGTTATATCAGAGGTTGTGTCTTCAACTGTGCCAGCTGCCAGTGCCCACTTCATGCCAGCCATGCCAGCCGGGTTTCCGTGGGGTATGCCTCCAGGTTTCATGCCAGATATTCCAGCTCCTACCTTTGGTTCTATGCCGGCATCTAGCCCGGTCCTTGCTATGCCTCCTCCTGTCGTGCATACCACTCCCAGGGTAGACGACACCATCTATCATTTTGAGCCGTCTGAGGGCCCAGATGTTAATGAGAAGATGGAAGCTATGAATGACCAATTCCTTGAACTCCGCAAGGAATTGAAGACCCTCAGAGGAAAAGATCTATTCGGCAAGTCTGCTGCCGAGTTATGCCTGGTTCCCGGTGTGAAGATACCTCTCAAGTTCAAAGTCCCTGACTTTGAGAAATATAAGGGGAACACTTGCCCTCTCAGCCACCTGGTCATGTACGCCAGGAAAATGTCTACTCAGACTGATAATGATCAGCTTCTGATTCATTATTTTCAGGATAGTTTGTCTGGTGCAGCTCTTCGGTGGTATATGAGCCTTGATAGTGCCAACATCCGATCCTTCAACAATCTTGGCGAAGCCTTCGTCAAGCAATACAAATATAATGTTGATATGGCTCCTGACCGTGATCAACTCAGAGCCATGTCTCAGAAGGATAAAGAGACATTCAAGGAGTACGCCCAGAGGTGGCGAGAGTTAGCAGCTCAGATTACTCCTCCGCTGGAAGAGAAGGAGATGACTAAGATCTTTTTGAAGACTCTTAGTTCGTTTTATTATGAGCGGATGGTTGCGAGTGCTCCCTCTGATTTCACCGAGATGGTGAACATGGGGATGCGTTTGGAGGAAGGTGTCTGTGAAGGACGGTTATCTAAAGATGAAAGCTCTTCTAAACGATATGGGGCATTTAAGAAGAAAGATGGGGAGGCACATGTTGTGCAATCCCATGCTAAACCTAGAAGACCCTCTGCTAAGAGGAAGCCGATGCGTCATCAGCATCAGGTGGCTCATATAGCACTTGTTTTCAGAGATAATTCTCAGCAATATCAGCAGCCCAATCAACATAATCAACAACAACCTTAGTATCAACAACAACATCGTCCACAGCAACAAGCTTACCAGCCTCGTGGCAGCACCAGTAATCAGGCCAATCTGAATTATGATAGGAAGAAGATCAGTTTTGATCCCATTCCTATGTCATACGCTGAGCTATATCCCTCTTTATTAGAGTGGAAACTGGTTACTCCCAGGGATCCTTCGGTTGTGCCTGCTAACCCGCAGTGGTGGTACAAGCCAGATCAACATTGTGTTTATCATTCCGGTGCTCCGGGTCACAATATTGAGAACTGCTATCCATTGAAGACCAAGGTTCAAGACCTTATGAGATGCGGCATACTGAGCTTTGAGGACTCAGGCCCCAATGTTACGAAGAACCCATTGCCCGAGCATGGGAAGTCGGTTAACATGGTCCAGGGTTGCCCTGGCAAATATAAAGTCAAATATGTGAGTCATATTCGACAGTCATTGGTCGAGTTGCATCGTTTGCTGTGTAATTACAGTCATATGGAGCACGACCATGACAGATGTCGTATCTGTTCTGTTAGTAGATTGGGTTGTCTCCAAGTGCGCCGAGAGCTTCAAGAGCTGTTGGATGAGGGTACCATTGAGATTCTTCAGAATAGAAATGTTGATGAAGATGAACCAGAAGTAAATGTGATTTCTCCTGTGTTCAAATTGCCCGAGCCTGTTGTCATCCGTTATGATGGTAGCAAGCCGAAGGTTTCTCCTTCTTTGGTCATCAAGCCTGCAGGCCATGCGCCTTATTCTTCGGGTAAAGAAATTCCCTTTCGTTATAATCCCGTTGCTGTTGAAGATGGGAAAGAAGTGTCGTTGCCTTCAACTTCTGTGGTGAATATTGCTGACGTGAGTGGGTTGACCCGTAGTCGTCGTGTGTTTTCTGCACCTAAGCCTCAGGCTAGAGTTGTTGCTTCTGATTCTGCTGAGCGCCCGGTTGGGACTGCAGTGAACGTTCAGAATCCGGCACTTGCTGTTGCCAAACCCTCCTCTGTACAAAAGACTCCTACTTCTTATGTTGGCCCGAGTGGCATTGTGAATGAAGAATGTGATGAGATGCTGAAGCTCATCAAGAAGAGTGAGTACAATGTTGTAGACCAGCTTCTACAAACGCCGTCCAAGATCTCCGTACTATCTTTGCTTCTGAATTCAGAACCCCATAGGGAGGCTCTGCAGAAAGTATTGGACCTGGCCTATGTTGATCATGATGCCACAATTGAACAGTTTGACAGTATTGTTGCAAACATTACTGCTTGCAACACTTTGAGTTTCTATGATGCTGATCTCCCTGAGGAGGGAAGAGACCACAACATGGCTCTACATATTTCCATGAATTGCAAGACTGATGCCATGTCCAACGTGCTGGTGGACACTGGGTCATCTTTGAATGTATTACCGAAGACCACTCTTTCGAGATTGTCATATCAGGGGCCTCCCATGAGGCAGAGTGGTGTTGTTGTGAAAGCTTTCGATGGGTCGCGCAAGACCGTGATTGGGGAAGTTGATCTCCCAATCAAGATTGGACCAAGTGATTTCCAAGTTACCTTTCAGGATATGGATATCCACCCATCTTATAGCTGTCTCCTTGGTAGACCATGGATTCACGAGGCTGGCGCCGTGACATCCATCCTACACCAGAAGCTGAAATTCGTCAAGAATAGGAAACTGGTTGTGGTAGGGGGAGAAAAGGCTCTCCTGGTTAGCCACTTGTCTTCTTTCTCATATATTGATGCTGAGGATGAAGTTGGAACTCCTTTTGCAAGCTTTGTCTATTGCTGAGCCGATTGAGAAGAAGTCTCCTTCATTTGCTTCCTACCGTGATGCGAAACTGGCCATTGAATGTGGTGCAGTTGCTGGTTTGGGGAAGATGATTGAGCTTGAAGACAACAAATCCCGGGCTGGCATTGGCTATTCTTCTAGGGCATTCAACAAACAAGGGCTGTTCAAGAGTGGAGGTTTCATCCATGCTGATCAAGCTGAGGAAGCTGCTGCTATTTTGGAAGAGGATGCAGAGGATTTGAGCAACTTTGTCATCCCTGGTGGTGTCTGCCACAATTGGGTCGCTGTGGATGTTCCTACGGTCATTCATAAGTCAGCGTAATTTGTTCACTTTGTTAAAAAAACCCTTCTCCCATGCCAAAAGGAGAAGTGATGACATTGTTGGCAGCATTTATACAATGATATTTCATTCAATTAATGCATTGTTAAACATTTGTTTTTCCATTTGTTTTCACTTTTTGCTTTTGCATGAAATCAGTGATCACAAAAAACCCTAAAAAACAAGAATAAAAACAACTTTTTCATCTGCATAATGATTTGCTTGTTTAAATTCTAAAAGTTTTATTAACCAAAATCATTATACAGGTTGATTCTAAAACCCATTGAACATAATGATCCAACGCCATCTCCCAATTTTGAATTCCATGTATTTGAGGCAGAGGAAGATGATGTTGAAGGGATTCCCGACGAGATTACCCGTCTCCTTGAGCACGAGAAGAAGATCATTCAGCCGCATCTCGAAGATCTGGAAACAGTCAACTTGGGATCTGAAGATTGTGTTCGTATGGTGAAGATTGGGGCACTTCTTGAAGAGTCTGTCAAGAAGGGGTTGATCAGTTTGCTACGAGAATATTCAGATATCTTTGCTTGGTCGTATGAAGACATGCCAGGTCTAGATACAGATATTGTGCAACATTTCCTGCCTTTGAAGCCTGAGTGCGTGCCTGTGAAGCAGAAACTCAGAAGAACTCATCCAGATATGGCCGTGAAGATCAAAGAGGAAGTTCAGAAGCAAATTGATGCGGGGTTTCTGGTGACTTCTACATATCCTCAATGGGTGGCCAATATTGTGCCCGTGCCTAAGAAGGACGGAAAATTCCGTATGTGTGTTGATTATAGAGATTTGAATAAGGCTAGTCCTAAAGATGATTTTCCTCTACCACACATTGATATGTTGGTAGACAATACAGCTAAATTCAAAGTCTTTTCGTTTATGGACGGATTTTCCGGATATAATCAAATCAAGATGGCACCCGAAGATATGGAGAAGACAACATTCATCACACCTTGGGGAACATTCTGTTATCAAGTGATGCCCTTCGGTTTGAAGAACGCCGGAGCCACGTATCAACGAGCTATGACTACCTTGTTTCATGATATGACGCACAAGGAGATAGAGGTCTATGTTGATGATATGATTGCTAAGTCACGAACGGAAGTTGAACATGTTGAGCATTTGTTGAAGCTTTTTCAGCGTTTAAGGAAGTTTAGGCTTCGTCTGAATCCGAACAAATGTACATTTCGAGTCCGTTCTGGCAAGTTGTTGGGTTTTGTTGTCAGCGAGAGAGGTATTGAAGTTGATCCTGCAAAGGTCAAAGCAATACAAGAGATGCCTGCACCCAAAACTGAGAAGCAAGTCCGAGGTTTTCTTGGCCGCTTGAACTATATTTCCAGATTTATATCCCACATGACTGCCACATATGCGCCCATATTCAAGCTCCTCCGGAAAGATCAATCCCATGATTAGACCTAGGATTGCCAGAAAGCTTTCGACAGTATCAAAGAGTATCTGTCTGAACCTCCGATCTTGTCTTCGCCTGTAGAAGGAAGACCTCTGATCATGTATTTGACTGTTCTTGAAGACTCGATGGGTTGTGTACTCGGTCAGTAAGATGAATAAGGGAAGAAAGAATCTGCTATCTACTACCTCAGTAAGAAGTTTACTGATTGTGAGTCTCGGTACTCTATGCTTGAGAAGACGTGTTGTGCTTTGGCTTGGGCTGCTAAGAGTTTGCGCCAGTACATGATAAATCATACAACTTGGTTGATATCCAGAATGGATCCAATCAAGTATATTTTCGAGAAGCCTGCTTTAACCGGGAGGATTGCCCGTTGGCAGATGTTGTTATCTGAGTATGATATCGAGTATCGAGCTCAGAAAGCTATCAAAGGTAGTATCTTGGCTGACCATTTAGCGCACCAGCCGATTGAAGATCATCAGTCTGTTCAGTACGACTTCCCAGATGAGGAGATTCTGTATTTGAAAATGAAAGATTGTGATGAGCCTACACTTGATGAAGGTCCGGAACCTGGTTCCAGATGGACGATGGTGTTTGATGGCGCTGTGAATCAATATGGAAATGGTATTGGGGCGGTAATCATTACTCCTCGTGGCACGCATATTCCGTTTACAGCAAGGCTAACTTTCAAATGCACGAATAATATGGCTGAGTATGAGGCCTGTATTATGGGACTAGAAGAATGTATTGATTTGAGAATCAAACATCTTGATGTGTATGGTGATTCGGCCCTGGTTGTCAATCAGATAAAGGGTGAATGGGAGACGAATCAGCCAGGTCTCATTCCGTACAGAGATTATGCGAGGAGGATTTCAACGTTCTTCACAGAAGTTGAATTTCATCATATTCCTTGAGAAGATAATCGGATGGCAGATGCTCTTGCTACGCTTGCTTCCATGATTGTGGTCAAGTATTGGAATGAAGTTCCCAATATTACCGTGATGCGCTTGGATAGACCAGCTCACGTGTTTGCAGTTGAAGAAGTGAATGATGACAAGCCTTGGTATTTTGATATCAAGAATTTCCTCCAGAACCAGGTCTACCCGCCTGGGGCATCAGTGAAAGATAGGAAAACTTTGAGAAGGTTGTCAGGCAGTTTCTACCTCAGTGGTGAAGTGCTGTATAAGAGAAATTTTGACATGGTTTTGCTCAAATGCGTGGATAGACACGAAGCAAACCTGTTGATGACTGAGGTCCATGAGGGTTCATTTGGTACTCATTCCAATGGACATGCCATGGCAAGAAAGATGTTGAGAGCAGGCTACTATTGGCTGACAATGGAGTTTGACTGCTGCAAATATGTGAAGAAATGCCACAAGTGTCAGATTTATGCGGATAAGATTCATATTCCTCCGACACTTCTGAATGTGATTTCATCACCATGGCCTTTCTCTATGCGGGGAATCGACATGATCGACATGATTGAACCGAAAGCGTCCAACGGGCACAGGTTTATTCTCGTAGCAATTGACTACTTCACCAAATGGGTTGAAGCCGCATCGTATGCGAATGTGACCAGGCAGGAGGTTGTGAAGTTATTCAAGAACCAGCTGATTTGCCGTTATGGTGTGCCAGATAAGATCATTACTGATAATGGATCTAATCTGAATAATAAGATGATGGAAGAGTTGTGCGCTGAATTCAAGATTGCACACCATAACTCCTCTCCCTACAGACCTAAGATGAATGGGGCCGTTGAAGCTGCTAATAAGAATATCAAGAAGATTATCCAGAAGATGGTTGTTACGTACAAAGATTGGCATGAGATGTTGCCATTTGCTTTGCATGGGTATCGTACATCTGTCCGCACTTCAACAGGGGCAACCCCTTTCTCCCTTGTTTACGGCATGGAGGCTGTTCTCACAGTAGAGGTGGAGATCCCATCAATGAGAGTCTTGATGGAAGCCAAGTTGACTGATGCTGAATGGATTCAGAGTCGTTATGACCAGTTGAATTTGATTGAAGAGAAGAGATTGACTGCCATGTGCCATGGTCAGTTATATCAGCAAAGAATGAAGAAAGCATTCGATAAGAAGGTCAAGCCTCGTGTGTTCCGAGAAGGTGACCTCGTGCTCAAGAAAGTCTTGTCTTTCGCGCCCGATTCCAGGGGCAAGTGGACTCCAAACTATGAAGGTCCATATGTTGTTAAGAGAGCCTTTTCAGGCAGAGCTTTGATGCTTACAACAATGGATGGGGAGGATTTCACTCGTCCTGTGAATTCAGATGCAGTCAAGAAATACTTTGCCTAAAAAAAAAAGAAGTAAAGAAAAATAGAATAGCTCACTAAGTTGAAAACCCGAAAGGGCGGCTTAGGCAAAAATGAGCGTCTCGGTGGAGAACCCGAAAGGGCAATCCAGGCCAAAGTTAGAGACTTGAAAAAACAATGATTTTACATCCCGCTAGATTGAGTACCTCACCCTGGGTCAATCTAGGCAAAAATTAGGGATTTGGCAAGTAACTGCATCCTGATAAGACTTTCTGTTCCGCAGCTGTCTGTTCGTCAGAAATTCTCGATTCGTCGTCAACTGAAGCTTCGAATACATCGAGATTCAAATTGGTAGAGAAAGGATCATTATGTTCAATGTAGCCCTCTTCCAATATATATCACTGATTTCAAATTTGTACAGATCTATGGAGTCTTGCCATTTGCAGGCTACCATTCCGTCAAATAAATTTGAGCTTTTATCCAATTATTTGCACTCTTATTTGTTTCAATTCAACAAATGTTTTGCATGTTTTAATTGATAAAATGTCATTTTTTCAAACAAATAAAATTTTCAAATTGTTGTTTTAAACAAAGTGAACATTCACAATGATGAAAGGATACTCAAGAATTTCTCAGTGCTCTCCCGAGGGTGGCATGATTTCCAACAGGATAAGACATTTGTTCATATTCCTGGCATGGTTGTATCCTCTTTCTCCAGATTGTTGATTGGGGTTGTTCCCCAAGCAGAGCTTCTGTTAAGATTTTGTTCTCTAAGCAGAGTGCTTGTTGAAGACTTCAGTTTCTTCTCCAGCAGTATTCTCTCCTCAGCATGGGTGCTTTCCTTGGAAGATTCAGTGGTTGGTGGGTTGACACCCCGATACTTTGTCTGCTTCCTCAGTATGGTCGCCTGCATTGTTGCTGATGTGATATACTGCATTTATGCTATTTCTCCCCATCAGAGCGCTTGGTGAGGTTTTCACCTCTTATCCCTTCAGCGGAGCAGTGATTGTTTTCCTCCTCAGCGGTTTTTGGTTTCCTCTTGGAAGGCTCAGCATTTGGTGGTTGATCCCCATCTCTCCTCCTCATCCCTAGTGGAGCCACCAGTAGATTTGTGGTATGATGGTTTGTATCTGTGATGTTTCCCTACAGAATCCCCGCCAGAGTTGGTATCTCCAACGGTGTTGGTATCCTCAACAGAGTTGCTTTTATGGCAGTTTCTGCCTGTTGAAAATATCTGTTTCCCCAGTGGGACCGGTTGGTGATCTATCATCCACAGATTTGGTGGAGTCCCTGATTCTTTTGATCCCTAGTAGAGTGGCTTGTTGCAGAATCTACTTTTGTGATCTATTTTCCCTCAGTGGGTTTATCCCCCAACGGAGTGGCTGACAGTTTCCCAGTAGAGTTGCTTGTGCGGCTAGATTCTACTTGTGTATTCTGTTCTCTTCAGCAGTTCTTGTTTGTGCCGTGAACTCTTGTTTCTCAGTTGATACTGAGGATCCCCCTGCAGAAATCTCGGGATTTCTCCATTTCCCCAACAGATTTGTCTTTGTGGCAGCTCTTGCCTGTTGTGATACTTCTGTACCCTAGTTGGGTTGATTGTTGATCCATCACTCAGAGATTTTGTGATTTCTTTGATATCTCTGACCTCTTTTGCCTCCCCGCAGATCTGTGTGTTTTAGCTTGGAGATCTCCAACAGATTGGCTTTCCAGTTGGATCTTGGTTGTTTTCCCTCTGGAAGTGTAGTACCGGGCGTTTGATTCCTGGGCCTGTTTGTGTTAGAAATGTTTGTTTTGTCAGCATTCATCAAACATAAATTACGCATATTCATGCATAATCATAAACATTCAGATATTCATGTTGCATTTTTTGCCATATATCTTTTGTTTGTTGTCTCCTGCTAATGGGTGATATAGGTCTCTCCAGTAGATCTTTTCCAAGCAGATGTCGGGTGTCTAATCTCTCAATATAGAGTCAGCCCCACAAGCAGAAAGTGTCTGTCTTTCCTTCTGCAATTCCCCACTGAGATATATCCTCGTGGATGACGGTTTTTTCGTTTCCTCCCAACACATGTATTGGGATGGATCTTCCTATTGAGTTATTTTCTCATTAGGACGAGTCTTGATTCAGTTTGCCTTTTTGGTTTGATCCTGAATTGGCATTTTTTTAACTGTCTTTTGTGCTTCCCTATGGAATAAATGAATGAATTGCCCAGTAACCGGCAAAAAAAAATTCTTTTATCCCCAGCGGAATCTTTTGGGCCTCTACCCTTATACCGGTAGTTATAAGTCCTATGTTCCTTTTCCTCTTGGCGGAATTTGTGGTTATATGCCTTTTATTCCTCGGCAAGAGTCGATGGTTTTCTACCCAGTAGTCGGTAGTCGTAAATCCTAGTTTTTGCTTGCTCCTCAGCAGTTGGTGGTTTGTTATAAACCCTATTTTGTTTCCCGTGCGGAATTGTGATTCTTTCATTCCCACGCGGACGTTGTGGTTTTCTACCCCGTATTCGGTAGATATAAACCCTATATTTGTATCCTCATCAGAGTTTGTTGGCTACTACTCAGTATTCGGTAGTTGTAAGTCCTATCTCTTTTCCCCTAGCAGAGGTAACCTTTGTGGTTCATTCTGGTTGATGGTGGATTTCGTGGTCTTCTACCCCGTATTCGGTAGTTGTAAATCCTATGTTGTTGTGGTTTTATTCCCAACGGAGTTTGTGCTTTTTTGTGGATAATTGTCGTTTGCTAGCAATTTTATCCTCAGCCAGAGCTTGTGGTCTTCTACCCCGTATTCGGTAGTTGTAAACCCTAATTTCTCCCCTTTGCAGAGTTAACCTTGTTGCTCATCCTAACCGATGATGGTTACTCTTTGTGGTTATCTTCATTCAATATTCGATGTTGATATTTCCCTCCTTGCTTCTGGGTAATTGCCGTATGCTAGCAATTGTATTCCCAGCAAGTCTTTTTGTGGATAATTGCCAGATGCTAGCAATTTTATCCTCAGTGGTTTCTTTCACCGTTTGCCAGTGATTTGTTCCCCGGATCATTGATGTTTATCAATGCATCCCTTGTGAGTCTCCTTTCATTTACCCTTTTGCTTGGTAATGATTGTTGCTCTCTTTGATCGGTCATCTTTATATACCTAGTTTTGGTATCCCGATGCCTTTCTTTTCGGTTGATTTATCCTTTATTAACCCAGTAGTTGGTTGTGGGTAATCTTCCATGCGAGTATACTATCCACGTTTTGACGGTAATGGATAATATATCTCATGCACTCTTCAGTCGAAGCCTGTTGTGTTTCCCCAGTTGAGTAAGACTCGTGTTCCATTTTGCGGAATCGAATATTCTTTGTTTCTTGGATAATTGTCGGATGCTTGCAATTTATCCCCTGTGAGTTATCTTTCGTTTACCCCATTGTTGTTGGTAACGATTGTCTCTCTTTTCGGTAGGTCAACTATTATATACCCAGTAACCGGTATCCCTGGTGTTTCCTTCCACGCGAGTGTATTATCTACGTTCTGACGGTAATAGATAATATATCTCATGCGAGTATACTATTCACGTTCTGACGGTAATGGATATTATATCTCATGCGCTCTTTGGGTTTGTTTCCCCAGCTGAGTAAGATTCGTTTTCCCGTTGTGGATTCGAATGTCCATCCTGTAAGTCGATTCGCTTTTTCAAGCCCTCCTTTCGGATGATGAGTGTTTTGGCACATATACCAATTCACACTTTGGTCGGTCACCTTTTATATACCCAGTAACCGGTATCCCTGGTGTTCCTTCCTTTCTGCTCCCTATTTTGACCTTGGTCCCCTGTGGAGTCAGATTTTCCTGAGTTGATGTACCTTTTTCAGGTCTTTCTCAGATGTTTGGTTGATTGATATCTCTCACCCTTATACCGGTCTTAGATATTCATTCTTCCTGAGCTTGTTGTTCTTTCACCCTTATACCGGTGTTCAGATCACATGTCTCTTTGAGCTTGTTACCCTTATACCGGTGACACCTCATTCTTTGTTGCTTCCCCAGGAAAGTCTCTTTGTTAGACATCCAGTGGAGTTTCCTGTGTTGATTTTTACCCTTTTGCTGTATTGGCATTCCCCAATATATGCAATTTTTCTCGGCAGGGAGATTCTATGTGAATCTTTTCCCCAGTCCGAGTCCGGATTTTTATCCGAAGTATCCTTTGTGGATAGTTTGAGTCAGCTTGAGTCTTTCCAATGGATGTGTCTTCCTTTGGAATTCTTATTTCCCTGTTTGAGTCCTTTACTCCCCTGTGAGGTCTCCAGTCCAGTCGTGTCTTGTTCACGCTGTGTCTAGTTGTTGTTTTCCTTAATTCAGAGTCGTGTCCTGCTCACGCATTATTTTTCTTATCCACATAAGAGTCCTGTTAGAGTCTCTGTTCCTGGTGAGTGTATTACTCCGATGGATCGTCTGTTCTTTGTGGATCTTTATTCCCCACAGAGTTTGTTTTTCTTTTGCATGTATACATTTGCATCATGAGGTCTCTTAGGGACCAAAATTTGTCTCATTACTGTTATTTAAGCCCAGTCTACCGCGTCGAGATGAAGATTTCTAAACTTCACTTCTCCGGCTAGAATGACCTTAAATAGGGGCATCTGTAAGACCCCAATTTTGTCCCTAAGATCCCTCATGGCATCATATCATATCATTGCATTGCCTCAAGGATCATTGTGCACCTTGCCTCCTTCCCTATGGGTGGATTATCTTATTGAGAGTGGTTCTTGATCACCAAGCATGTTTTGCATTTGTATGTCATTGCTTTTCTTTTTATCACTAACCAAAAGTACAAAAATATGCCATCTAACCTTTGTCTTGCAGATGAAGCAATCACAGGTCAAAGCAGTCAAAGGCATTCATTGAGCAATAGATGGTGGTCATTCTTGAGAATTTGGACCCCACAATCATTATCAAGAGTTCATGTAAGCTATGATATCATTTTGAAGCAAAATCCCAAGTGGTAGAGGCTTGAATTTCATCAGAACATTGCCAGGTCATCTGAAGACCTAGAAAGTCAACTGCCAAGTCAACTGTGGATTTGGAGGTGGGAAGGGATTAGAAATACTTCATTCATGTTAAAACAAGTCTCATTTGACATTTCAAACATCAACATTGAAGAATTTAAAGTCAGGTCAAAACTTTCCAAAAATAGAAAGTGACCTATAATTCAAACTTGCCAAAAATGGAAAGGTTTTAGCCTAACTTCAACTTCATATTACATCATCAAGAAAGCTTCAAATGAAATTTTGTTGAACATGAAAGTTGTAGATCTTTCTCTCCCATTTCCAAAAAGTCCAAGATCATCAATTTCTAATGTGTGGTTAAGAAGATATGATCAAAACATGGCAAAGTATGCATGGAACTTCAAATGGACATAACTTCTCAATCAAAACTCCAAAATGGATGGCTCTTTTTGCATTCTTCTCCTTTTGACCTCTAATTTTCAAACCATGCATTACATTTCACAAATTATCATCACATGAGCACTTGCTAATTCATTGGTTTTTTGGAGGGAAATCATGAAATTCAAATTTGGTGCATGGCTTGATCTTTTTTCCATTACCATTGGCTCCAAAATTGGATTTTAAGGGAAATTAAATAAAATTCGTGCACTGTTCATGCATGCACTTCATGCATAGGGTGAAAAATCACATTTGCACCTACACCTCATTTTTGGTTAATTTCATTAACAATTGGTTTAAGCATGATTGAAGAGTGATTAGCATGACCTATATAAGCATAAACCCTAACTGTTTTTCAGATTAGCTTTCATTTTCTCAGATCTAGATCTCAAATTCATCAATTTTTCTCTCAAAATTTTCTTCCAAATTCTTCACATTCAAGCACTTTATCTTGCTTGATTCTTGTTCCTGAGGTGTTCTTGAGCAAGATTGCATGTGGAAGTGAAGCAAACAGAGCCATATTGAAGCATTCTTGAAGATGGAAGCATCCATGGTGATTCAAAGTTTTGGTGGATTCGTGCACAATTAAGCTCCATTTTCTCTTCCAATCACTTATACAAGCATCCTAGAGGAACATTGAAGCTATCACAAGCCTTGAATCCAGCTAATTCCAGATCTGCTCTTCAAGAGGTCATTGCTCGATCTCTCTTTTTCTCAAAATTATTATGATATTATGGTAGATCTAAGTATGCTGAGCATTTTGAGCTTTGAATCGTGCAAATTGGTGTTGTTTTGAATGAGATATGACTGTTTGAATTTTGGATGATGAATATTATTTCCTTCGATCCGTGTGTGTCTTGATGTTTCTTGATGAAATGTTTGTGGATTATTGATGTATGATGAAAGACCTACACGATGCTATGCTCATTTTTAATTTCTGGACACTTTTGTTTTTTCTGGAAAATCCAGATGAATATCTTCATGATCTTCATCTTCAACCTTTGAGTGTTCTTCATTTTTCCAGAATTGCTTTGGTTTTTGTTACGGAATTCATAGATTAGCTGCGGATTTGCTAAGGCTACGTTTTTGATCCTTTTGACCACACTTTTCTGTTGCCATGCATGTGATAGCCTAGGGTTGGTTGTTGATTGGTCCATGTTGCGTCCTTGGCGCGCCAGCATATTCAAATATGCGCCTGGTTCGATTCCAAGCGGTGACATTATTTCAAAATGCTTCCTTCTTTTTCCATTTCCCTCCATTATTCCATGTAGGCTTCTCATATGTTTTTTTTAATTTTTTTCATCTTTAAAAAATCACAACAAATGAAAAATTCATCCAAATTCACTCCAATTTTTTGCATTGTGATCCTTATTCTCTCTAGTTTTTTATCATCATGATTTTACAAGTTGTGCTTGGCTGGATAATTTTTGGTGCTAGAATGTTTGAACATGTATGCTTATTTGACCTTGCCAGGTTTATACCTTTGTGAAATGCTGGTCTTTGATCCAATGATTCTGAAAATTTGCATGATGAAACTAGACATGTTGCTTGACATTTTGGTGTTGATTTGGTATTTTTACCATTTATCATTTCTGTTTTATGATCATGTTAAGTTGGTGTGACAATTTGTGTCACACCTTTTGATGTTCAACTTATATGATGTGTTTGCCATGCAAAATGATCTCCAATTATCCTGATTTTTTGTATGATGCATGTTATGGATGTTGTGATTGCTCATGAATTTTGTTGGAATTATTTGAATCATTTCTGATTTAATTGAGATTTTTCATTCTGGTTGGTCACATTTGAGCTTTAAAATTGCCTTGAACTTCAATTGATCATGAAATGCTTTTGGTTAATGATATTGATATGAGACCTTTTGGAGTGTTTCAAGATGTGTTTGAAGTTGATTCATGTCAAATTTCAAGTTCTGTTTTGAATTTTTTCTTCATCTTTGACCCTAGGCTTTGACCTAGTGGTTTGCCTCTCACATTTGAGCTTTGATTTCAGGTTGAACATCCAAGTTCCATAGTTGTTGATGCTTCATCACTTGAGCATTGATGTTTACCTTTGATTACTAATCTTTATGTGTTTTGTAGGTTGATGTTAACTCATTTGAGTTTGACTTTTGGCTTACACATTTTGTATATTGGGATTGTTGGTTGCTTATTTGACTGTTGTTTGATTGTCTGAGTCTTGTACTGATTTGTTTGATGTTTCCACAGGTACATAAGTTGCTTTAAGTTTAATTGAACTTTTCTTTTGCTTGGTTGCTTAACCACTTAGGTATAATCTCTAATCTTCATGTAGTCTGGAAGACCTACTGTTATTGGTAGGCACCTGTCTGAAGTCCTCCTTAAGAGGCAATGCTTGTGATTGTTTATCTTTTGTGTCAAGCAGGAAAAGTCCTCTTATGAGGCAATTGGCAGATAAAAGAGATGTGTAGTCCATCTCCTGCTATTCAGTGTGTCATTCACTTTGCTCACACCATATGTTGACGCATTGTGGATACTAACCCAAGATCTTATAGAGTCAAATCATTTGTGGAGAAGAGTTCCAACTTTCTGAACTCCCACACATTCTATTGTTTAAAGCTCTCCCAGGCCAGGGATAAGAGCTATGAGGCACACCCCTCATCTCCATTTCATCTGCTTCACCCTAACTCTCAATGTTAGGGTTAAGAGCTCAAAATACCCCATTCCAGTTGGCTTTAAGGCCTAGCCTTGTTTGAGCCTAATTGATTGTATATAGTGTGTGCTAATTGACTTGTTTGGTTGCTTACTTGATTCATCTGTGCATATCTGCTTATGTGTGCCTTTGTGCATTTATCATCATTAATTGTACATAATTTCATGATCATTGTTCATATCTTTGTGACACTTTTGTTTGTCCATTGAGGAGTCAATTGTAAGTCCATTTATTGGAAGTTGTTTCCTATGATCTGGAAGGAGCCGAGTGTAAGACCATTTATTGGCAACTTGTTTCCTATTGCTTATTGCATTTGTTTTGTTTATTGTATGTGAGGAGTAAATTGTAAGCCCATTTATTGGCAGTTGTTTCCTATGATCATTCTTTGGAGATTGGTATAAGTCCAGTAATTGGCATCTGGTATCCATGTTTTGTTTTAGGAGATTGGTGTAAATCCATTGATTGGTATCCGATATCCATGTTTGTTTGTGAGATTGGTGTAAGTCCATTGATTGGCATCCGGTATCCCTTTGCCTTGTTTATTTACTTATTGGTCATTGCTTATTCCAAAGGAATCACTTGGATCATCTACATATGATCTCGAGAGGTGAACATCTAAGAAGTTTTACATCCCTCACCTTCCACCTTTTGTTTCTTTAAACCTCCATCTTTGCATGTTAACCCAAACTTGAAAACTTTGTGCAAACATTTTGACATGATTTCAAATTAGAAACCTAGGCCTTAAGCCTCTGATTTTTCCAACCTCATTTCATAATACTTCTTTTGAATTGAATTCTAATCATACTTTGACACCTTTTGTGAATAATCCTAATTGGTTAATTTCACTCATTCAATTGTTTTGTGGCTTTGTCCATTCTTGATAAGTTTTCATACATTAGCTATAGGTTTGATTTATCCTAGTTGGTTGATGTTAATCTCACCTTTTGTCCTTAGTGATTGAATTGTAAGACTTCCTTGCTTATTCTAGGGTTAACCCCTCACTAGCAAGTTGAAGCTTTTCTCACATGGTGGACTTGTTGTTTGTATAAGGTTGAGTTTTCTCCCGTGGATAAAGAAAGACCTTAGGGCTTTTGTTTTAAAATGAATTCACCCATATTTTGGAAATCTTTTAGCCGAACTACGAGGTTTTGATCCTGTAAAGGTACGTAGGCAATGGTTATCCATCCAAACACAAAAATAATAACTTGTATATTCTTTTCTCATCCCTTCAATCATGTTTGCACAATAAATATTTCATAAACAAATAACATTTCGTACAACAAGTGTGAAAAGGGCTCCCTAGGAGTACCTAGGACGTTTTGGGTGCCTAACACCTTCCCATTGCGTAATTAACCCCTTACCCAGATCTATGATCTTTTCATTAGTTTTCTATGTGTAAAACTTCTTAGGCTTTTGTTCGCTTTTTAGCCATTCCTTTGGATAAATAAAAGTGCGGTGGCGACTCAATTATTTGTATACTTTGCTTTTGATTTAATCAATAAATCATAAAGTGACGAATACACCGCTACAGAAAAGTGGCGACTCTGCTGGGGAAGGTGTTAGGCACCGAAAACGTCCTAGGTGGTTTTGCCTACTTTTCACCCTTGTTGTGTGATATTTGTTTATTTGTTATATGACATATTTTTGTACAATTTGGGATTACTGTATTGATTGTAATGATTGAATTGCTTGATATGCAATTGCTTTTTTGCTTGGTGATCTCTGTGAGATGAGTTCTATACCCGAACTCGAGTGCACCTTAGGATAGGAGAATGGCATAGTCTCGTCGACTTGTGTGGAGTATTCCTTAGCAAGTTGACTTGCGAGTCCATTCACTTGGTGGAGGTCATGTTGGATTAATAATGTCACACAAGTTATTTGTGGTTAGGCATTATTCTTTCAATCATGTGCCTTAGAAGCCAAGGACCTTAGTTTACCAAGCCCATCTTGGCCTATTTTTAGGACGTAGTGCGGAGGTCGTTCAGATGTCAGATCTGATGCGATTGTTACGTGATACTACACTCATAAGAGTCTCTCTTGAGAATATTTTGTGAATACGAGTATTCGTTCCTCCGATAATATTCGAAAGATGGGATGATGACTATGGGAACCTCTGGTAGAACATGTTCGGCAGGTTTAAACCCTAGTACACTCCTTTTGGGTGGTTCTTAACCGAGACTCCATGCTCGTGACTCTCAACAAACCTGTGATTCATGGTTGAGTCGTTCAGATATCCTTAATATCAATGGAACCTGGGTGTTGATAAGGTGAAAACCATAATCCACCAAAATGGATGATTGATATTAAGGATGATTGAGCCGGTTCATGTATTGTTAATATCAATGGAACTTGGGTGTTGATAAGGTGAAAACCACAATCCACCAAAATGGATGATTGATATTAAGGATACTATGAGCTTTCCCATGACCTTTGTCTGGTGTGCTTTGCTTGATCCTTGAGTGTGATTGCTGCATTCATGCATTCATCTGCATTCATGTCATCAGAAAAATCAGAAAATTTTCAAGGAACTTAAAGGGTTTATTTGCAAAATTTTCAGACATGGAAAGACCAAAAAGGCATACAAAGAAGTACAGCTTTCGACAGCCCGATGTGAAAGAGTTAAGGAATCTGACATCCTATGTACTAGATCCCTTGGGTTTCAAAGCTCGTTATGGGAAGCTTCTACCTCTGTTGACTACTCAGGTTGATGAAGGGTTGATGAGTACTTTGGCTCAGTTCTATGATCCTCTGTATCATTGCTTCTCTTTTCCGGACTTCCAGCTGTTGCCTACCTTGGAGGAGTATGCTCATCTTGTGGGTATTCCTATTCTGGATCAGGTGTCGTTCAGTGGCTTAGAGAGTATTCCGACTTCTCGAGAGATCGCAGATTTGTTGCACATAGATGAATCCCTTATTGAGGCGCATATGACCACCAAAGGTGGAATTCAGGGTCTTCCTTCTGATTTCCTCATCGCTCAAGCTACCGTTTATGGGAAGGCCATGAGTGAGGATGCCTTTGAGGCTTTATTTGTGCTGCTCATCTATGGTTTGGTATTGTTCCCCAACATCGACAAATTTGTGGATGTGAACGCCATTAGGATCTTCTCAGTTCTTAATCCCGTTCCGACTCTGTTGGGTGATGCCTATTTCTCTTTGCATCTGAGGAATGCAAAGGGTGAAGGAGTTATTGTGTGCTGTTTGCCTCTGTTGTATAAGTGGTTTATTTCTCACTTACCGCAGACGGTTGCTTTCAAGGAGAACAAGGGATGTCTACGGTGGTCTACGAGACTTATGTCTCTCACTAATGATGATATCTCTTGGTATGATTGCGTGTATGATATTGTTCAGATCATTGATTATTGTGGTGAATTCCCTAATGTGCCTCTTCTTGGTACATGTGGTGGGATCAGCTACAATCCTATCTTAGCACGCCGTCAGCTTGGGTTCCCCCTAAAGGATAAACCTCATAACATTCTGTTAGAAGGTGTATTCTTTCAGGAGGGTAAAGATCCCCAAGCCAGGATGGTCCGCGCTTGGCGCAAGATTCACAAGAAGGGTAGAAACGAGTTGGGTCCGAAGAACTGCATTGCTTTGGAGCCTTATACTTCTTGGGTCAGACAGAGAGCTTCTGAGTATCTTATGCCGTATGATTATCCGAGACCTACACCTTTGGATGTGGCTGGGCCTTCAACCCTCCCTAACCAAGGTGTAGAGGAGTTGAGAGACGAAGATCTTTCATGTGCTTGGATCCGTGAAAGAGAAGAGTTGCTTCAGCAAATCAAGGAGAAGGATGCCCTGATCGAATTTCTCGAGCACCAGGTGATAGATGATCCAAATGATACCTGGACTTCTCTGCTTCCTCAGTCTTCCAAGTTTTGGAAAAGGAAGTACGATCGACTTGCTAAGGAGAAGGCGAATATGGAGGCAGCATATGAGAGAGAGATTAAGAAGCTTTGTGTATCTCGTCTTCCATCATCTCGAGCTTCTAGGGATCCATAGGATGTTTATTTTCCTTTTCCCTTGTAATATAATCAACAATGTTGTACTTCTTTGTCTCGAATATATTTGATGAGATATTTTCCATATGCTATTAAATGTTTAAATATTCAAAAGTTGCAAATAGAACCCTAAAAGTTCCTTGAAATAAAAACAAAGCATATGCACGAGCATTGCATGCATCATTTTGTATAAGCAGGTTGTTCTGGTTTTCTTGTCTGTGGCCTAACTCTGTGCTCTTCATTTATTTTGAAGACAAGCTGACTCACCGGTATTATACTAGAGCCAATTCTGCAAGATTGATGGATCAGTTAGAACAAGAGAACAGAGAGCTGAAGGAAGAGGTCGCTAGATTGAGCGCTCTGATGGAGCAATTCTTGGCTGCTCATAATCAACCATCTCCACCTCCTGCAACTCCTCCCCAGAGGACCGTTATATCAGAGGTTGTATCTTCAACTGTGCCAGCTGCCAGTGCCCACTTCATGCCAGCCATGCCAGTCGGGTTTCCGTGGGGTATGCCTCCAGGTTTCATGCCAGATGTTAATGAGAAGATGGAAGCTATGAATGACCAATTCCTTGAACTCCGCAAGGAATTGAAGACCCTCAGAGGGAAAGATCTATTCGGCAAGTCTGCTGCCGAGTTATGCCTGGTTCCCGGTGTGAAGATACCTCTCAAGTTCAAAGTCCCTGACTTTGAGAAATATAAGGGGAACACTTGCCCTCTCAACCACCTGGTCATGTACGCCAGGAAAATGTCTACTCAGACTGATAATGATCAGCTTCTGATTCATTATTTTCAGGATAGTTTGTCTGGTGCAGCTCTTCGGTGGTATATGAGCCTTGATAGTGCCAACATCCGATCCTTCAACGATCTTGGCGAAGCCTTCGTCAAGCAATACAAATATAATGTTGATATGGCTCCTGACCTTGATCAACTCAGAGCCATGTATCAGAAGGATAAAGAGACATTCAAGGAGTACGCCCAGAGGTGGCGAGAGTTAGCAGCTCAGATTACTCCTCCGCTGGAAGAGAAGGAGATGACTAAGATCTTTTTGAATACTCTTAGTTCGTTTTATTATGAGCGGATGGTTGCGAGTGCTCCCTCTGATTTCACCGAGATGGTGAACATGGGGATGCGTTTGGAGGAAGGTGTCCGTGAAGGACGGTTATCTAAAGATGAAAGCTCTTCTAAACGATATGGGGCGTTTAAGAAGAAAGATGGGGAGGCACATGCTGTGCAATCCCATGCTAAACCTAGAAGACCCTCTGCTAAGAGGAAGCCGGTGCGTCATCAGCATCAGGTGGCTCATATAGCACCTGTTTTCCGAGATAATTCTCAGCAATATCAGCATCCCAATCAACATAATCAGCAACAACCTCAGTATCAACAACAACATCGTCCACAGCAACAGGCTTACCAGCCTCGTGGCAGCACCAGTAATCAGGCCAATCTGAATTATGATAGGAAGAAGATCAGTTTTGATCCCATTCCTATGTCATACGCTGAGCTATATCCCTCTTTATTAGAGCGGAAACTAGTTACTCCCAGGGATCCTCCGACTGTGCCTGCTAACCCGCAGTGGTGGTACAAGCCAGATCAACATTGTGTTTATCATTCTGGTGCTCCGGGTCATAATATTGAGAACTGCTATTCATTGAAGACTAAGGTTCAAGACCTTATGAGATGCGGCATACTGAGCTTTGAGGACTCAGGCCTCAATGTTATGAAGAACCCATTGCCCGAGCATGGGAAGTCGGTTAACATGGTCCAGGGTTGCCCTGGCAAATATAAAGTCAAATATGTGAGTCATATTCGACAGTCATTGGTCGAGTTGCATCGTTTGCTGTGTAATTACAGTCATATGGAGCACGACCATGACAGATGCCGTATCTGTTCTGTTAATAGATTGGGTTGTCTCCAAGTGCGCCGAGAGCTTCAAGAGCTGTTGGATGAGGGTACCATTGAGATTCTTTAGAACAGAAATGTTGATGAAGATGAACCAGAAGTAAATGTGATTTCTCCTGTGTTCAAATTGCCCGAGCCTGTTGTCATCCGTTATGATGGTAGCAAGCCGAAGGTTTCTCCTTCTTTGGTCATCAAGCCTGCAGGCCCTGCGCCTTATTCTTCGGATAAAGCAATTCCCTTTCGTTATAATCCCGTTGCTGTTGAAGATGGGAAAGAAGTGCCGTTGCCTTCAACTTCTGTGGTGAATATTGCTGACGTGAGTGGGTTGACCCGTAGTGGTCGTGTGTTTTCTGCACCTAAGCCTCAGGCTAGTGCTGTTGCTTCTGATTCTGCTGAGCGCCCGGTTGGGACTGCAGTGAACGTTCAGAATCCGGCACTTGCTGTTGCCAAACCCTCCTCTGTACAAAAGACTCCTACTTCTTCTGTTGGCCCGAGTGGCATTATGAATGAAGAATGTGATGAGATGCTGAAGCTCATCAAGAAGAGTGAGTACAATGTTGTAGACCAGCTTCTACAAACGCCGTCCAAGATCTCCGTACTATCTTTGCTTCTGAATTCAGAACCCCATAGGGAGGCTCTGCAGAAAGATTGGACCTGGCCTATGTTGATCATGATGTCACAATTGAATAGTTTGACAGTATTGTTGCAAACATTACTGCTTGCAACACTTTGAGTTTCTGTGACGCTGATCTCCCTGAGGAGGAAAGAGACCACAACATGGCTCTACATATTTCCATGAATTGCAAGACTGATGCCATGTCCAACGTGCTGGTGGACACTGGGTCATCTTTGAATGTATTGCCGAAGACCACTCTTTCGAGATTGTCATATCAGAGGCCTCCCATGAGGCAGAGTGGTGTTGTTGTGAAAGCTTTCGATGGGTCGCGCAAGACCGTGATTGGGGAAGTTGATCTCCCAATCAAGATTGGACCAAGTGATTTCCAAGTTACCTTTCAGGTTATGGATATCCACCCATCTTATAGCTTCTAAACATATATAATCTTATTATAATTTGTTTAGTTAAGTTTGACCCATTGTTTTAGCAATTGGATATTACAATTATCCCATCGCACCTTACTAATATAGAACATGCACCCCGCGTAGGTGAAACCTACATTATCCGATACTAGTCTTGATGAGTGCTAAAACTTGGAAAGCATAAACTTAATAGTTAATTTGAGGGAATTGTAATTGTTATGATCTCACCGGCTTATTTATCCTATAAATCGTCTCTCACATGCATCAACATACATACACATGCATCAACATACATTATGAAACAGTTATGGCCCCTAGCGCAATTGTTCTCCCAAGCCAATGAGAGAACCTAAGCTAACCTAATAACGATCTAAGCTTCTCCAAGCAAGATCTTCAAGGTTGTCCTCCTTTGATATTGAATTCTTCTCTTTCTTCATAACATTGTCCTCCTTTGATATTGAGTTCTTCTCTTTCTTCATAACATTACATTCCAGAAGAAACTCGTTTTACATACGAGAGATTAAGATGAGAAAAGAAGTTACATTAAGAGATTAAAAGGAGAGGCACGACATGCAGGTCGTATTTTAAAAACCCAAAACAAAATGAAGGAAGACTAAGGCCATAACTGATCACCATAAGGCAATAATGATAAACACATTATTATTATTAATTTTAATTCCTTTAATTTATTAAAACCAAATTAAATTTCGGCGACCGATCACACTACGCAGAGTTAGCCGGGGGTTCCGCTGCCCGGTTAACGGACGGTGGTTCCAGTGACCGATCAGCGGACGGGGTCAAGGGGGCAGCGCCCCTTGCAGGGTTGTAGGGGCAGCGCCCTTGTCCAAAAATTTTAATGAACAATTCATTTGAAATTGGTGTCGCTTTGCATCAACACAACTCTTATGCAGTCACAAAATGGAAAACCCCGAGAATTCTGACTCTGTGACTGTGACGAACGTCACGCGGCCAAAATAAAAGAAATGCCTAGAATTCTGGATCTGTGAATGTGACGACCGTCACGTCTAGCTTGTTACGATCGTCACAGGTCCATGACGATCGTCACGCGGCCAAAAAAACCAGCGCTTTGAAACAGTCAGCAGACGTGTTCCAACAAGTCCTCAATTCACAACTCCTTGACGGTACAACCCTTGTGACGTCACCAACCCTAATGCACCAATTTCAGACCGTCAAACACACCTCGGTTGTTGATTCAGTATGATTGATCAATAGGTCATTGCTTCACCATACTAATGTCGGATTCCGAAGCAAATGACCATTGATTGCTCAAAGGAAAACAACCATTTAGTGTTTGAATGAATGAAACAGAAATAGTATATCATATATACCGTACTTTGCATTAGGATTACTTATATCACATATAAGTTGATCGGTCTCAATTGCGTAACCTATGGACGATCGATGTATCACTGCTTCACCAAACTAATGTCGGTTCCGAAGCATAGTAAACATCAATCGTCCAACTCGTACACTCATGATGCCAAATTTAATTACCTGTTTTAATTAATTGATTCATTCTGTCTTTTAATCATATTAATACAGAAAATAAACAGCTATCCGATTCATGGTTTCGTAAGTGGCTCTGATACCACTGAAGGAGAACGGCGATCCAAAACGCAGCGGATATTAAAATTTTCTCCTTTAGAGATCCTTACGAATGGTCATGATCAGTGATATAATATTTACCTCTTGTGACGATTGAAACCTTTGGTGCAGATATCTTGTGACGATCAAAAACTTTGATGCAGATCCACGGAGCGATCACGAACGTTGAACGATGACAACGTCTCTACTCAGTCCACACGAACGGATTCCTTCAATCTCAGTGCTAGCTGGTACGAATGAAGGCTTTGAGTGAGAGAGAGAGAGAGAGAAAACGAAAATAATGCAACCGCTATGAATGCTTCTGCACAAGGGTTCTATTTATAGAACCACTTGTGTGGGCTTCAAGCTAAAAAGCCCACTTAAGTGTATTTTGATCCATATCTTATAATATGCCCAAAATCACTTAAGCCCATGGTACCTTACCATATTTCGTATTCTACTAAAGTACACCATACCTTACGATGTTCTACAATTCACTTAAGGGCACTGTACCTTACGGTGTTCCTTAGTTACTATATCTCTCATCAATCCGCCCTTTGTGTGTGACCCTATAGGTTTTCGCGACGTTGTCAATTATATTAAATCACGCATTTAACATAATAAACAGTGAGCAGTATCTAGCAACACATCACTGCTACCCAAGACACGAAAATGTCATGTGATCTGACAAATCCTTTTGTGATAATACTTATGTGTATAATTACCCTTTTTCCCTTATATCTATATTGAACACAAGGCATAGACCGTGTCATCCTTGTCCAGTTCAATATTGGGCCCATACACATTTATCCTGTTAGGCAGGATGAGCAAATTCCATCTAGGTCACTCATGTCCCTCAGCATGCTTCGTGGAGTACCCATCAACTGTCTTTATGGTTATCCAGTTACGGACAATGTTTGATCAACAATAAAGCACTCGACTCTACATCTAGGGTCCATAGTGGTTTCAGGTCAAAGAGTGGTATACACCATTATCACCATGAGAATAACTTATGACACTTTGCATAACTTTCTATATAGTATTCTCATAGCGGGTCAATCCGATATAAATATTACTCTTAATATTCATACCTATGTTTAAGACTTGATAACTCCTTATCCATGATCCATGAGATGTGATCATCAGTCTATATACATAATAGTCTTAATGCTTTAATGTTATCCCACTTCACAATAAAGCTCGACTATGGATACTTTAAGAATAGTGTCCTTATGTTTAATGTGATCTCACGATCAAGTCATACTTGATCCATTAAATAGACTAGCTATTCTAGGGACTTTATTAAACAAACATAATAAAGAAAAAGCCTTTTATTATTAATAAATAATTCGATACAAGTACCAAAAGTATTGGCCTCTAAGGCTTACACCAACAGGTTAGAGGTTAGTTTTGTTTTGCTTTTTTTTCAAGACATTCTTTGGAGAACACTCAACCCACTTATCACATGCATGGATCCTTGAACCAAAACATCTTCCAAAGGAAGGAAAGAAGGCCAAGTTTCCACACAATACCATGAAAGAGGGGAGACTTACAATCTCACTAACTAGAATGCTTATGCCTTTTGTGTCAAAAATTTAACGCTATGTTAAGCAATCGTAATTGGACTTATGTAGATGTAACAACTATTTGAGGTTGGACAATAGAATTTTGGTGTTAATGCATGTTAGAGACATAGTATAATGAACTATGCTCATGAAACATACCACACACAAAAAAGAACATGCAAAAGGTGTGGCCTAATCTCATCCATATTCATGTCAATTTTTTAATTAACTAGCATTAGGACTTGGAGATGTCATAGGCCAAATAAAATGGATGAATTAAGAAGAGGAATGAGATGAAGTGGGAGGGGGATGAATGAGATCATAAATTGGTCAAGGGAGGACTTTTATTAAATTAATATCATTTATTCATTTTGGGAGATGGAATGTACATTCCATCAATCCCCTAAATCCAATGATATTAACTTGACAAAGTCAAATCAACCTTGACCAAGGCCCAACAACAATAAGCAAGCTCATACAAGTCAATACAAATGGTCAACAAAATTTGAATGACATTTATTCAATTAAAAACAATAAAATAGTGCATTTATGTTTTGTCCAATTCCTAAAATCTCATCAAAACACCAAAGAAATGGCCATGACATTTATCATATGTCAAGCAAGGTCAAAGGACCTTGGAGAAAAAATTTCATAATTTTTGGACATTTAAAAATATTTTTAAACAATTAAAAATAAATGCAAAATCAATTAATTCATGAAAAATATTAATAATGATCCAAAAAATAATTTTAATTCAAAATATGAAAGAGAAAAATATTTGAATTTTTTTGGTGAAAGTCCCATATTTTTTGGATCAATATTGAATTTAATATGAATTATTGAAGAAAATGCAATTAAAACAAAAATTCAGAAAATCAAGAATACATGGACCATCAAATCTCCCTCATTAATTGATGTGGCAGATCTGATGATCCAAAGCGCACGTTCCACATGCACATTAGTCAACAACGTGGCAAATGTGGTAATCAACACCAACGTTCAGGATTAAAACATGAGAAAAGGATCATGTGGTTCAAAGGTTGGCCAAGTCATCGTCGGAGCCAGAGCTCCGGTCATCTTCTCCGGTGGACCTCACCAGACTGGTCCACCATGAACCATCACCATAATGAAAAACAAGGACATGTTCTTGAAGAAAAAATGGAACTGAGCTCGAATCTGACCTCCATTCACCCCGATTCTAAATATATTGAGAGATATGTGGAATTGAAATTTGAGGTACA
This sequence comes from Lathyrus oleraceus, assembly GCF_024323335.1. Taxonomy (NCBI): domain Eukaryota; kingdom Viridiplantae; phylum Streptophyta; class Magnoliopsida; order Fabales; family Fabaceae; genus Lathyrus; species Lathyrus oleraceus. The sequence continues at coordinate 150,551,126 of NC_066582.1, read as the reverse complement.
TGAACTGAGTTGCTTCGATTTGACCTCAAAGCAACTCAATCTTCTTGCCTACATTGGTAGGACTTCAGACAACCAAAGAATCAATAGAATTGAGCAAGAATTTGAGAGAATCGAAGAGTTTAAATTTTTTGAAAATTACCTTCTATGTAGGTTTGAATTTGATGGATCTTGATATTGCTTGTGCTTGGACTCACTCCACTTGCTTGTAGGAAGAGAATGGAAAGGTTAGAAAGCAATGGATTCCTGGAGAATTGAATTCCAAAACAGTGGAGATTCAAGCTCAAATTCAAAAGAATTTATCAGGATTTTCCTTTGAGAATTGAGGGCTTGCAATGGGGGATCAAAGTTGGCGCAATTGTCTCTTCATTTCTGAGCAATTGGAGCTCTATTTATAGATGAATCATGTGATATTTGCACACTCACTTTCACTTTCCAAATTTGGCAAATGTGATGTAATGTTGCATGGGCGCGTATAGGCCCATGAAATGATAGCTTGAGGTCCATAATTGAAGATCAGATGCACTGAAGAAGGCTTGGATTTCAAGGCACATGTACATTGATGCTTGAAGATTGATCCATTCCAAATGATATCAGCCTGTTTAAGCCATGCGCAACCTATGCATTTCTCATCCAAAATGAATGAATTTGAGCTCTTTGGAAAGGTGATATCAAGAGGAACAACTTTGGTGTTCAACACTTTTTCATTTGGAGCTTGGAACTTGGATAAATTGGAGGTGGAAGTTTGGAAAATTTTGACATATAATTTTTTTTCTAAGTGTCAAGCCATATGTCTCAATATTCCACCTTGCTTAACTTTTTATAGGAGCTTCAAATGAGAAAAGTGTCTTCATCAAAGTTGTAGCTCTATCAAAGTCATTCAAAATGGTAACCAATTTCATGTCATTTGGATTTGAAATGATAGAGTTATGCATTTTTGAAGTTTGTAAAAATCACTTGATCAATGGTATAGGTCAAAAGTGACCTATAATGTAGCCTTATTTCACATGCTCAAAAAAGTTGAATTAGCTCCCACTAAAAACATAAAAGTTGAAGTAGGCACACTGAATTTGATTGTGCAACTTGGAAATCTTTCATCTCATAAAAATTGAGCAAGTTATGGCTTTGGGAAGTTGACTTTCAAATTAGGGTTTAGACAAAATGACCTATAATGTTTCAACATAGAAAATGATTTTCCAAGAAAAACTAGCTCTATGTCTAAATATGAAAGTTGCTTATAATTCCATTTAAAGTAAGTTTTATCTTGGAATCATTTTCATATGGTGAAAATTGTAGGAGATAGGGTCTAGGGAGACCGAGTTTTGATCAGATGAATTTATCTGGCCAACCACCATCAACCAACTTGCTAATTTCCAATTCTCTTGACTTTCTTGGCTCATGGTAGATAATATATGTATAATATGATGAATTTTGAAGTGTCCCTTGAGAAATTTGATCAATTGGTGAGATAGCATGTTGGAGAAGTTACTTAAGATACCTAGTCAAACTAGGGTTTCCAAGGCAAATCACCTTCAAACTCTTGAAGAAAACTTGATCAATATAACATGTAGAGATCAATGGGACTCATATATGAAGTTGATAACCATTTTTGAATCAATTCTTGGTTGTGGTCTTTGTTCATGAGGGTCTCAAACCCTAGATGTGATCAATGAATCAATGAGATCATGCCCTACCTACAAAAGAGTTAGGCAAATGCAAAGACATATTTTTGGTATTTTGGTTAGTAAAATGATAATATACAAGTATGATATAATAACAAAGTGCTTGGTGATCTCTCCAAAAAGAAACCCAATGAAAGAGGGGTAAGGAGGATGCAAAGACATGATCCCAATGTTAATGCTTATGATGTAATTGCATGAGGGATCTTATGGTCAAAATTGGGGTCTTACAGTACTCCTAGGGAGCCCTTTGTGTGCATATGTATTTGGTACAAAATGATATTTACAAACAAATAGAATGGGGGGATGAGAAAAGAATTCATTAATTATATTTTTGTGTTTGGCAAGACCTTCAGTCTTGTGCCTACGTACCAACATAAAAATGAGGGATCAAAACCTCGTAGTTCGTGATAAAAATTTCAAAATGGGTGCATTGCTTTTAATAAAAATTAAGTTTGAAAGGCACAAAGGCCTAAAAATGGTTTGAATGGGTTAGTTATTTTTGGTTTTTTTTGAAAGTTTAAGTCAAGTATGGTTAAGTCTATTTACAAGTTTGATTTAAGAAAAGAAGTTTAAAAATGCAATGGCATAAGGCCAAATTTCTATCTTTTTGCAAAGTGGTCAAAGTTTAGAACAAAATAAGTTCAATCAAAGAAGATTTTGAAAAAGGGAGGGACATATTTTGAAATTAAAGAAATGGGGAGAATATGAAGGGACTAATCCTATGCACAAAAGTAAAAGTTAAGAGTTGAAAAGATCTGACCAAATGGGTAGCAATCCAATAGACAAGAATGTCAATAGAAACCCAGAATTCCCTTGGACTTTTAGAATCAAGCAACACACAAATGCACAATTATATTATCTTGAAGAGCAAGGCTTCAAATAAAGTTAGTCACATCCAAGCTTATCCACTCCATGATCTTCTTCAAAATTAGCCCATGTAGCAGATGAATTCCACAAGTCACAGGTTTAAAATAACAGCTTCACAGTGATCATGTTGCAGATGAACTCAAAGAGATCTTGAATGATGTATCAGATGAAGTTTCAAATATCAAGCACTTGGTTTCTCAATAAGTTGGCATTGGCCAAGTCCTTTAGCATAGGAATGTTGCCTAAGTTCTAAGTCCATTTGTCCAAGATCAAGCCAACAGTCCACACAAAAGTTTTTTATGGTTTTTGTTGTTATTATGTACATTAATGGTCAAAGACCACACAAACAAGCAAAGTATACACAAACAAAATATATCACACAATATGGTCCAAGTGGACAAAGTGAAGATTGCATTAACATAAACAATTAGAATGATATGAACAATGGAAAATGTATAAAAGCTAGAATTAAATGATATTAAAGTAAATGGCTTGAAATTAAAAGTTAGTTGTTAATATGTTAGAAGTTAGCATTGTTTTGCTTTTGCTTTTCATTTTTTAGAAATTCTTTGGAGAACACTCAACCCACTTATCACAAGCATGAATTCTTGAACCAAGACATCTTCCAAAGGAAGGAAAAAAGGCAAAGTTTCCACACAATGCCATGAAAGAGGGGATACTTACAATCTCACTAACTAGAATGCTATGCCTTTTTATGTCACAAATTTAGTGCTATGTTAAGGAATCGTAATTGGACTTATGTAGAAGTCACAACTATTTGAGGTCGGGCAATGGAATTTTGGTGTTAATGCATGTTAGAGACATAGTATTATAGACTATGCTCATGAAACATACCACACACAAAAACAATATGCAAAAAGTGTGGCCTAATATCATTCATACTCATGTTAATTTTTCAATCAACTAGCTTTAGGACTTTGAGATATCATAGGCCAAATGAGATGAATGCATAAAGAAAGGGAATGGGATGAAGTGGGAGGGGAATAAATGAAAACTCAAATTGATCAAAGGAGGACTTTTACCAAATTAATATCATCCATTCATTTTGGGAGATGGAATGTACATTCCATTAATCCCCTAAATCCAATGATATTAACTTGACAAAGTCAAATCAACCTTGACCAAGGCCCAACAACAAGAGTCAAACACAAACAAGTCATTACAATTGGTCAACAAAATTATTTGGCATTTATTCAAATTAAAAATACTAAAATAATACATTTAAATTAAATATGGTTTGTCAAATTCCTAAAACCTCATCAAAACATCAAATAAATGGCCATGAGATTTATCATAGGTCAAACTGTTGGTGTAAGCCCTAGAGGCCAATACTTTTGGTACTTGTATCAAATTATTTATTAATAATAAAAGGCTTTTTCTTTATTATGTTTGTCTAATAAAGTCCCTAGAATAGATAGTCCGTTTAATGTATCAAGTGTGACTTAATCATGAGATCACATTAAACATAAGGACACTATTCTTAAAGTATCCATAGTCGAGCTTTATTGTGAAGTGGGATAAGATTAAAGCATTAAGACTATTATGTATATAGACTGATGATCACATCTAATGGATCATGGATAAGGAGTTATCAAGTCTTAAACATAGGTATGAATATTAAGAGTAATATTTATACTGGATTGACCCACTATGAGAATACTATATAAAATGTTATGCAAAGTGTCATAAGTTATTCTCATGGTGATAATGGTGTATACCACCCTTCAACCTGAAACCACTATGGACCCTAGATGTAGAGTCGAGTGCCTTATTGCTGATCAAACATTGTCCGTAACCGGATGACCATAAAGACAATTGATGGGTACTCCACGAAGCATGCTAAGGGACATGAGTGACCTAGATGGAATTTGCCCATCCTGCGTAACAGGATAAATGTCTATGGGCCCAATATTGAACTGGACAAGGATGACACAGTCTATGCCTTGTGTTCAATATAAACATAAGGGCAAAATGGTAATTGTACACATAAGTATTATCACAAAAGGATTTGTCAGATCACATGACATTTTCGTGTCTTGGGTAGCAGTGATGTGTTGCTAGATACCGCTCACTGTTTATTATGTTAAATACGTGATTTAATATAATTGCCAATGCCGCAAAAACCTACAAGGTCACACACAAAAGGACAAATTGATAAGAGATAGAGTCACTAAGGAATATCGTAATGTACAGTGCACTTAAGTGAATTGTAGAACATCGTAAGGTATAATGTACTTAAGTAGAATATGAAATATGGTAAGGTACCACACGCTTAAGTGATTTTGGCATATTATAAGATATGGGCCACATACACTTGAGTGGGCTTTTTAGCTTCCAGCCCACAAAAGTGGTTCTTTAAATAGAACCTTTGTGTAGAAGCATTTGTGTAGTTGCAATTTCGTTTCTCTCTCTCACTCACTCAAAGCCTTCATTCGTAGCAGCTAGCACTGAGATTGAAGGAATCCGTTCGTGTGGACTGAGTAGAGGCGTTGTCATCGTTCAACGTTCGTGATCGCTCCGTAGATCTGCATCAAAGGTTACAATCGCCACAAGAGGTAACGATTATATAACTGATCATGCCCATTCGTAAGGATCACTAAAGGAGAAATTTTAAATTCCGCTGCGTTTTGGATCGCTCTTCTCCTTCAGTGGTATTAGAGCCACTTACGAAATCATGCATCTGATAGCAGTTTATTTTCTGTAAGTGGCCACATACATCATTCTGTCTTTTAATCGTATTAATACAGAAAATAAACATCTATCAGATGCATGGTTTCGTAAGTGGCTCTGATACCACTGAAGGAGAAGAGCGATCCAAAACACAGCGGAATTTAAAATTTCTCCTTTAGTGATCCTTACGAATGGGCATGATCAGTGATAGAATAGTTACCTCTTGTGGCGATTGTAACCTTTGATGCAGATCTACGGAGAAATTGGTTTGTCATTACAATTGGTCAACAAAATTATTTGACATTTATTCAAATTAAAAATACTAAAATAATACATTTAAATTAAATATGGTTTGTCAAATTTCTAAAACCTCATCAAAACATCAAATAAATGGCCATGAGATTTATCATAGGTCAAACAAGGTCAAATGACCTTGGAGAAAAAATTTCAAAATTTTTGAAGACTTAAAAATATTTTTAAACAATTAAAAACAAATGCAAAATCAATTAAATCATGAAAAATATTAATAATGATCCAAAAAATAATTTTAATTCAGAATATGAAAGAGGAAATTATTTGAAATTTTTTGGTGAAACTCTAATATTTTTTGGATCAATATTAAAATTAATATGAATTAATGAAAATAAAGCAATTAAAATGAAATTCAAATAATCATAGAAAACATGGACCACTTGATCTCCCTCATTAATTGAGGTGGCAGATCAAGTCGCCACCAACGCACGTTCCATGGTGGACTTAAGTCAACGCGGCACAAGCATGGAAATTAGAAACGACGCACGAGATTAAAACAATTTAAAAGAGATCAATGGCTCTGCACCGTGCCAACACATCACCGGCGTCCAAAGACCGGTCATCTTCTCCGGTGACCTTGGCCGGACTGGTTCACTCATCACCATCAAGAAAATGAAAAAGAAGGACATGATCTGAAAGAAAAAATAGCGTAGAGCACGAATCTAACCTCAATTTTAACTAACTCCTCACATATAGAAAGATATGAGGAGTTGAATTTTGAGGTGTGTCAACTGAGTTGCTTCGATTTGACCTCTAAGCAACTCAATATTCTTCCCTACATCGGTAGACTTCAGACAACCAAAGAATCAAGAGAATTGAGTAAGATTGAGAGAGAATAGAAGAGATGAAATTTTCTAGGAAATGCCTTTAATGCAGGTATGGATTCAACTGTTCTTGCCTTGGCTCGTGCTTGATCTCACTCAGAATGCTTGCAGAAGTAGAATGAAATGCACAAAAGGTCTTGGATCCCTAGAGTTTTGAATCTCAAAACAGTGAGATTCAAACTCAATTTTAAGATGAAATTCTCAGGATTATCCTCTCAAATGGAAGGGTTAGGGGTTTAGGATCAAAGCTGGCGCGAATGTGTCTTGAATTCTGAGCATATGGAGCTCTATTTATAGTTGAATCATGTGATATTTTCCCCTTCCAAATCACTTTCCAAAATTGGCAATAGATGATGCATGAGTGCATGGGCGTGTACATGCCCATAAGATCATTGCTTTAGGTCCACAAATGAGTGTGAGACAGTCTGAAATCAACTTGGATTGCAAGACAAGTGTGTATGAAGATTTGAAGTTTGATCTTTGCCAAATGATGATACCATGTTCAAGCCACGCGCAACCCTAGCAAATCTTGTCCAAAATGGATGAAATTGGACTTTTTGGAAAGGTTAGATCAAGAGGAACAACTTTCATGTTCAACACTTTTCCGTTTGATGATTTTATCATGACAAATTTTGAGGTGGAAGTTTGGAAATTTCAACATATAATTGTTTTTCTAAGTGTCAAGCCATATATCTCAATATTCCACCTTGCTTAACTTTTTATGTGAACTTCAAATGAGAAAAGTGTCTTCATCGAACTTGTATCTCTTTCAAAGACCTTCAAAATGGTCACCAATTTCATGTCATTTGGATTTGAAATGATAGAGTTATGCATTTTTGAAGTTTGGAAAAATCACTTGTTCAATGGTATAGGTCAAAAGTGACCTATAATGTAGCCCCATATCACATGCTCATAAAAGTTGAATTATCTCTCACTACAAACCTGAAAGTTTAACTAGACATCTTGAATTTGATTTTTCAACTTGGAAATCTTTCATCTCATAAAAATTGAGCAAGTTATGGCCTTGGGAAGTTGACTTTCAAATTAGGGTTTAGACAAAATGACCTATAATGTTTCAACATAAAAAAATAATTTTCCAAGCAAAATTAGCTCTAGGTCTCAACATTAAAGTTGTTTGGAATGACAAATTAGAGTAAGTTTGCTCTTTGAAGCATTTTCATATGGCGAAAAGTGTAGGAGATAGGGTCTAGGGAGACTCAGTTTTGATCAGATGAATTCATCTGGCCAACCACCATCAACCAACTTGCTAATCTTCAATTATCTTGACTTTATAGGCTCATGGTAGATAATATATGCATAAGATAATGATTTTTGAAGTGTCCCTTGAGAAATTTGATCAATTGGTGAGATAGCTTGTTGGAGAAGTTACTCAAGATACCCAGTTAAACTAGGGTTTCCAAGGCAAACCATCCTCAAACTCTTGAAGAAAACTTGATCAAGATAACATGTAGAGATCATTGGGACTCATATGTGATGCTTGTGACCATTCTTGTATCAATCCATGGTTGTGTTCTTTGTTCATGAGGGTCTCAAACCCTAGATGTGAACTTGATAGATCAATGGGATCATGCCCTACCTACAAAAGAGTTAGGCAAATACAAAGATATATTTTTGGTATTTTGGTTAGTGAAAATGATAAAATACAAGTATGATACAATCACAAAGTTCTTGGTGATCTCTCCCAAAACAAACCCAATGAAAGAGGGGTAAAGAGGATGCCAAGGTATGATCCCAATGCTAATGCTTATGATGAAATTGCATGAGGGATCTTAGGTCAAAATTGGGGTCTTACACATAGGGTAGTGAATGAGGGTTTTCCAGAGCACAAGCACCACAGGGAAATGCATGAAGGTTTCCAGAGCACATGACCCACATGGCAATGCATGATATTTTACCAGAGCACAAGCTCCACAGGGAAAAAATAATAGAAAAGGGGTTGGCCAGAGCACATGCTCCACAAGGCAATGCATGAGGTTTTGCCAAAGCATAGGCTCCACAGGATAATGCATGAGATTTTTCCAGAGCACATGCTCCACAAGGAAATGCATGAGGTTTTTCCAGAGCACATGATCCACAGGGAAATGAATGAGGTTTGATTAAAAAATGGGTGCTTGACCATGAGGTGCTTAATCCATATAATGTAGGGATGCTAAAGAATGTAGTGTTTGATCCACAAAGAGGTAGTGTATTATTGATGTTGAATGTTGAAGTGTTAAGATCTTGGAGTGTTGATGTGATGTCTTTAGGGAAGAAGACTTGACAATAATTTGATTTGAATTGCACTAAAGTCTATGAATAAAGGCGAATACTATGAATAATTGGGGCATATTCCTCGTACATAGAGGTACTCAGAACAAGGACTGAAAAAACCCCTCTCATCCTTCTCCGTTGCTTAAGGCTTGTGGCATGCAATTCTCATCATGGTTGATAAGTGTTGAAGAAGATTATTTATGTTATGCTTGATACAATGGTCTAGTCTTGAAACCATGCCCGTCTTTAGAGCCTTGATTGTGTAATCCTGAGCTGATTTGAGCGTGAAGTCCTGAACTTGAGTGGAGGTTAAATGTAGTGCAAGTACAGAAGACTAGTCTTATCAAGTGATCAAAAGACTTTTGATCACTTGACTGGACAGGGAATCAGACGTATCACATGACTATTTGATCAAAAGCAACTTTGATCAATTAGTCTACCAGGGGGAAGACCAAAGTGTAAGACAGGCACATGGATTTCTAAAATCAAGAAGAAAATCCAATATTTACAAGCCTACCGATTCTAAAAATCTAATATAAAATTATTATGATCATGTGTGTATTAACTCATGAAAAGCTAATTTGAAAATTAGAAACTAATTCTAATTAAGATCAAAATCTTAACATGAATCAAACTTTATTTTTTTTTTCTAATTAAAACTAGCATGATTTTTCTATGTATTATTAAAAAAAGAAGAAAATAAGAATAATAATAATAAAGAAAAACTAAGGAAAAAACCCCAAGCCTACAGGGGTGCAATGGATCAGAGGTGTAGTGAAGATTAACAGGGTGCTAGGCCTGATGACTTAGGCCCAAAGGTTGTTAAACACCATCTCAGAGGGGTGTGTGAGCGTATTATAGGGTGCAGATTGAAAATGGGTGTTGGGCCTATGCCATTGAGTCCCAAAGCTCCCTTTTGTGAATGGACTTTAGTAAGGGGGTGCATGGTTGTTGTCAGAGGGTGTAACATAAGGCCCCATGGGCCTAATGTGAGAAGGACCACACAGACACATGCCAAAGGAAAAGGTGAGAGTCAGGTCACTCCACTCACTATGCTCAAACATCCCAACCATTTCCCTATTAAAAAAAAATCAGGTGGTGACTCTGCTACGCCAAAAATCGCCTCTGGTGGCGGTAAAGGCCCTATTAGACCCAACCACACATCGAACTAACCGTCGTCTCTCCCTCTTTCATAAACCCAAACTATCTTTCCCGAATTCCTAACCCTCACTGCAAATCGAACAAAGGAAAGCAAAAACCTAGAAATGCAAACCAAAATTAAACGACGAAGGGACTTCAAGAGGGATCCAAACCTTAAGGGTTTGGTCCCTCTAATATCAGGCTACATCAAGGTAAGCAGGATTGGTCAAGAAGAGAAAGGGATGAAACCTACCAATGGGAACTAGGTTTTCTCGGTCGAATTCGATGCCCTGCATTGATGGAGACACAAAGGAATCAAGAAAATAACGCACTCTTCAGGTCACAGTCTTCTTCCCTAGCTTGGATCTTCTTCTTATTCTTCACTTCTACTTTTGATTTTTTTTTGTGTACTTCTGTGTTTTTGTTGTGAGTCTTGAGTGATTCTGAGAATGTTGAGAGCTTTGGAGAGATGAGTGATTCTGTTGCAGGGAGTATAAATAGTAGAAGGTGTGAGTTGTGTTGTGGGGATGAGCTTGGTTATTTAAAGTTTCAGACGTTGAAATCCTAACAACAATGGTTATTCATAGCTTTTTGTGTGGGTGTGGAAGATGAAGATGAAAGTTGAGAGAGAACCGCAGTGAGATTGAGGGAATGTTTTTTTTGTGATTGTGCAAAAAATGGTTGAAGAATGAATGTTGAATATATAGAGTGTGGATCTGTTAACTAAATCAGGAAGGTAGTTAGCTCTGTTAGGGCATGAGTTAGGTCAATTAACATTCATAGTGCATGTTTGTTAAGTTTTTCACACTGTTACAATTCTGTTAACTTTAGGTTTTAAGTTAATTTGGAATTCAGTTATGAATCAATTAGGGACTGTTATTAGTTTGAAACTGATTAAGTATATTGCTTGAATCATTTGTGTATGGTGATGGTTAGTTATTAGCTACAACTTGAATTTGAGTTACTGAGGTTCACAATGGTTAACATTTTGTTGGATTCTCAGTTAAGTTGTTGTTAGATGCTTGAAATGGATAGTTAGTTCAATATGTATGTTGCATTCACTCGTGCTTGGCTTGCTTGAAAGGTTTGGAGATTAAAATTGGATGCACGTTGCAAATCATGTTGGACAGTGAGGCTATTAATATTTGACATTTGTGTTAACTGATAATCTAAACTATTGGGGTGAAATTTTTGTTGAATTAGTGGTTAGCATGGCCTAGATCATATTGAAATGTTAGATTTATGTTAGAGTTATTTAGTTAGTGCTATGAAGTTTGCTTAAGAAGAAGAAGAAGAAGAATGTTTTAGGTTCATTTATGGCTAGAATCAAATGTTAGTGTAGGTTAAAAAATGTTCTACTATGAAAGAAAAGAACTCAAAATTTATGGCTAGAATCAAACTCAAAATCATATAACTCTAATAAGTGTTAGTTCTTTTCTTTCACAATAATGTTCATTGAAAGAAATGTTCTACAACAAGTTATTTGAAAAGAAGCAAGAACTAACTCTTCCTAGACATGCTTCTTTTTCCAATGAAGAAGATGCTGAATAGGTCTAGGAAGAGTCAACTGTCCAAAATGTTAAGGTCAACAGTTGACCTAAAAGTCAACTTTTGACCAAAAGTCAACTATTGGAGACTTTCTTCTTTTTCCAATGTAATTCCATTTTCTGTGTAATGCACTTGCATTGTAATGGATTTTTACTTTTACAATGTAGTTTGACTTTGAATTCTTTGACTTATATTTGTAACTTGATTTTCAAATAACACACAATCTCCATTTTCTCTCCATTTAGATCTTGAATTTGAATCTATTTTGAATGGAATTCTCTTTAAAAGATGTCATTGGAAAATAACCATGATCAAGTACCAATGAGAGACCAATATGACTAGGTCAACACAAAGTCGACTTTGCATAAATGTTTCCAATTTTCATTTTATCCAAAATGTATCAAAAGAATGTAGCCATTGAATGTAGTAGTGATCAAATGTGAGTGCCAAAGTGACTTGGTCTAAAAGTAATCAACACAAACCATAATCTATTATTTTTTTATCAGATCACTAGTAAAAGGATCTTAATCCAAAAGAATCCTCAAATCAAACCATTAATAGTCCAAGTATGAGACATCAAGTTAAATAGTTAAATCCAATATCAGGTGAACTTTTAGACCTAATAATGTTACATGTAGATGCAGATGAACAATTGGATGATCTTAACTAAATTGAATGATTGGGGTAAATGTATGCAGATGAATCAAAAGCCATAAGTAAAATAAAAATGAAAAGGGGAGGGAAGATTTTGGGGTATGAAAGAAACTCTCAAAGATCTCAACCCAATTTTAAATTCAACAACTTAAATTGGATGTTATCAAGCCTAATTCTAGATGGCACCCAAACAAAGAATGAATATGTGTATATTGTTTATGTGTATACATATAATGTAGGTTGAAGATGATGAGAACTCTTTGAAATCCCAGTTTCGTGTAGGTTTACTCTAGAACCTTACTAGAAATGATGCTTGTATCATATATATATATATATATATATATATATATATATATATATATATATATATATATATATATATATATATATATATATATATATATATATATATATATATATATATATATATATATATATATATATATATATATATATAAGCAAGTATGGAGCAAAAGGAATGCAAAAGGAATAGAAAACAATGTAAATTTTCAAGATTTTTAATGTACGTGTCGACCTATGTAAGTCATGTGTCGGCACATACGATGCATGTGTCGACTTGTAGAGGCGACACATCAAACAGAGGCTACAAGCTTTAAAAGTGAGTAATATATGCCGACCTGAAGCTAGTATGTGTCGACCTGTAGAAGAATTTTTCTTCTATGTGTCGACCTTTAACACGCATGTGTCGACACATATACTGTTTTCACATAAAAATCAGTTTTTGATGCATGGAACCTTGTCTTTGATGCATGGGCCTTTTCTAAACCTTTTCCAACGTGTTGTTATGCTTCCTAATGCTAAGATGACCAATTAGACTTAGAGGATATCATCCAATATACATAAACACTAAAGTATTCTAGTTTTGACATTATACAAAATACATCTAACGAAAATTTGCACTCACACCGTTGTGAAAATCAACATACATACAATCACATGCTACCTAACAACGGATGTGCAACCACCATCATATGTGTTTCACAGCCGTTATTATATGTGTTTTTTACAATAGTGACATCTGTGTCCATTCACGCGTCATCGCACCACCCACACAACTAGAAGCGCCTATGCACAAAGGCATATCACCACCTGATCGACCACAACACCACTATAGTCGTCATCTCCACCCTGAAGCGTTGTAGATCGGCCACCGTTTTCATTTTTGGTATTCATCTTTTTACATTGTTTGATGGATTTCAAGTTGTTTGTATGAGAAGATTGTGATTTTATTTTTTTGATTTCATCTGGTTTTTGAGAAAGAGAGATGAATAAATTTTGAGATGGTGAGGGAGAAGGAGGAGGGTAGCGAGTAGGAGAGAGAGAATGAGTTGGGACTTTTAGTCTATTTTTCTTTTATTTTTTAACTTTCATTTTTGTTTTATTTTTAATTAAAAGGACCGCCATGTGTCATGTGACCATCAGTTGGATTCAAATGAGGGAAAAGGATCTTGTATAGGGTCCCTATTGTGCTTACCATGAACGCTCACATGGGTAACCATTAGATCTTGATCAAAGGGCCCACGTGCCAAGATCAGTAGCATCATTTCTGGCTGTTAGATTCCCATCAGGTAGTCTAGATTTTTTGGATATTTTATTTTATTTTTATTATTATTTATTATTTACTCTGAGTGGGCTTATTTGTTTGGACTTTAAGAGTATTAATTTTAGTACCCCTTTTGAACTATTACATGTACCCCCCCTATTTTTTATATATTTTTTATTTGTTTATTTTGTGTTGTTTGTTTTTTAATTAGTTGTTTGTTATATTTTAAAAAAATCAAATTCAATTAATTGTAATTAACTTAATTAATCTTTAATCAAACTCGTTAATTAAAATTAACTTAAACATTGATTAAAAAAAAGAGCAAATATACATTCACTTGATTCTTGAAAAATCAAAGGCTTAACAGACACTTTGGCCGAATCAATTGTTCACACTCCATTTAAAACACACCTTAATTAACTTTGACTAAAAAAAGAGATGGATGTATGTATATTCATTGGTTTTCTGGGTAATCATGGGCTTAGTGCACACTTTGTCTGAACAATCATTCGTCTTCCGCACAAACGTTTTTCAACAATAAACTTAGAATTAAAATATATATGGATGAGTGTATATTCATTTGTTTATCGAGTAATCTAAGGCTTAGTGAACACTTTTCCCGAGTCGATTATTCTTCTTCAGCCTAAAAAACAATATCAACCAATAAAACTCATTTTTCCCCTTATATGATCAAAAACTAACTTTTTCATAAAAGAATAGAGTTTTGTTCATTCCGACGTGAAATACAAACAAACACTTCAGCCTCTATAGTACGAGCATACAAGCATATGTTTAAACCGCTCAAATGAGACTTAAACACTATTCTCTAAAAGCAACCACCACAAAAATATTTTATACAACGAACTACATATCCTTGAGTTCCCCGTCGCACTTAGGGATACGTAGGAGCGAGATTCAACATCTCGTCAAGCACGTTAATAAAAAACTAAAATTTTCCCCTTTCGTAATTGTCTTTTAATAAACAAAAAAACTTCGAACATTCTTATGATAAACATTTTCACCTAACTAATTAGAAGGTTCTCATTGAGTACAACAAATATGAGGGGTGCTAATACCTTCCCCTCGCATAACCGACTCCCGAACCCAAAATTGGTTGCGATGACCATGTTTTCGTTCTTCAAGGGTTTTATCGATGTTTCCCTTTAAAAATAAAATTTTGGTGGAGACTCTGCAGTTATTTTGAGCGTTAGTACGCTCGGGTATTTTTCACGTCTTGACACTCTCCGAGCCTCTTACTTGATACATCTAACACGTTTAGCTTTCCATAATACGTTATTTTGTCAGCGAGTGTGACTCCTTCATAATGTTGGGGTATTTTACCCCGATCTCCTTGAACTTAGTGTTAACATAATTTTACAATATTTACTCCCTTGATGTTTTCAATGGGGGTATACTATGAGAACTTGGACTATGGTCCCATGTTCCTCTTTTTATCCTTGTCTTCACGATGTTTTTTTTGTCTTTGGGATTCATATATGTCTTATTATTCTCTACATCTTCAACCAATACATTCTCTTTAAAGTTGATGTATGGTTGAGCCTGAGCAAGTAGCTAACTCATACTCAATGGTTCTTCTAATCTCAATTCTCTCTAAACATGCAGTATGATCTCAAGCCTTTCTAAATGATCAAATATTTTGGTTTTACATTGGCTAATCTCATTTCTGTAGATTTCTTAAAGAACTAGTCAATGCACTTCCTCAATGTATCCTTCTTTCTTTTATGAATGAAGCTAAGGATGGTCTTTATCTTTGGTTAGAGCTTTCACGTTGTGAAGTGGAATGTGAACTCTTCATATAGCGTCCTCCAAGAAATGACAAAGTTGTCTTCTAGGACTTTGAACTAAATCAAGGATGCTTCCTTCAAGGTTAGGACAAAGAGTTCGTACTTCACTGCTCCATTGGATTGGTGGTAGTATATTACGATGTCCTGATGTTTGATGTACTCGTTATGGTCTCTAGTGATGTCATAACTTCTCAGCCACATGGGTTTCTCCAAAGACCTATGAATGAGATATTAAATAATTCTTCTTGTGAATGGGTTCAATCAACAGTGAATAACAAATAGTCATGTGGAGTGGTGTTCAGGCCTCCTCTGTAGTCAATGGAAAGAATGTGACCTTCTTTGATGATGATCTTTAGGTGGTGTACGACTATTGTATCCTCCACTAGAGTCACATAAAGATGAATTTTTGTCAAGATAAATGAGGGTTATTATATCAACGAGAGCATCCCTGAGATATCTATGAAGTGGCTGCCTTGCAAAATCTCTATCTGGGTTGCAATCTCAGTTGGAACATATTCCTATCTTCTTCAACACACAGGATTCCCATGTTTTGTTGCTGCAAAAGGTTGAAAATGTACAATAGAAGCTCATTAGTATTTGTTACACCTAACATAACTTGTTGAAGAATATGAAATGGTGGGGAACCGAAATATGATGTTGTAGAGGATAAATATTAGGTTATCGTAGATGGAGAGAATCACGAGGTGGAAGAATTTGGATCTGTGGCGAATTAACTAGACGAGTTTCATGAGCTGACCGTTTTAGAATCATAGATGAAACCTAAGGATCTTCATTGGCGACAAAGAGAATTTGTGGAATGTCTTGAAGAATTTCAACAGTTGATTAGAGATTGTGAGTTGCGTTTCGTTTCACGTTGTATCCAAACCAGCCATTAGAGATGTAGCAAGAAAACAATTGAGAAATACTCACGATTGCTCAGAGGAGCAACAAAAGACGCTTGTGGTGAAACAACTGAAAATTTTGAAAGAACTTAAAGATAATTTGTGAGAATCAGAAGATGTTTTCATAGACGGTGTCATTATTCTATAGTGGAACATAAATAGATGCTAGGTTGAAGATAACTATCACATTGAAACTTCTAGTGTGGTGGTTTAGGTTCTATGATGATCACATGGAGATACCGACAAAAGATTAACACTCTGACATTTAAATCAATATATAAATGAGGTGAAACTTACGAGTATGAACGAAAGTATACCTGAATGTGACTTAGAGTTATATATATATATATATATATATATATATATATATATATATATATATATATATATATATATATATATATATATATATATATATATATATATATATATATATATATATATATATAAACTATTATCTTCAATTTGTTCAACCTGGATCATAGAATTTTTAGATGCATATCTATGCTTTTGTTGAGAGCCTATATGCATAAGTCCATCCGATGTTAATCATTGATACATTCTTATTATATTGAGTCACGTTGACCAGTCAAAACAAAATTTATGTAAAAATTGTTTATATATATATATATATATATATATATATATATATATATATATATATATATATATATATATAAAAGAATATTATAACTATTATCTTCAATTTGTTCAACCTGGATCACAGAACTTTTAGATGCATATCTATACTTTTGTTGAAAGCCTATATGCATAAGTCCATCAGATGTTAATCATTGATACATTTTTATTATATTGAGTCAGGTTGACCAGTCAAAACAAAATTTATGTAAAAATTGTTTATTTAAATAAAAAATAAAAAAACAATAATTATGAGTTAAAATTAATTCTAAATCATTCATCTAGTAAATGATTAATAACAAGCTGCAAAGTTTATAAGATTCTTTTATACGATGCACATGTCCTTTTAACATAGAGAAAAAAAAAACTAGTTAACACATGAAATATAGCCACATAGAGGATGAATCTCATAAGAGGCTGCCTTTATCAAAAACCTTCGTGTGCCTATAAAAATTGATTCCTTAATTCTCATTTCTCAGTATATATTTTAAAACTTCTCGAAGCACTTTTTAAAGACAAAGTGTAGTGTGTGTGAAC
The DNA here is from genome assembly GCF_024323335.1 of Lathyrus oleraceus. NCBI lineage: Eukaryota > Viridiplantae > Streptophyta > Magnoliopsida > Fabales > Fabaceae > Lathyrus > Lathyrus oleraceus. Next base: position 150,533,693 of record NC_066582.1, on the reverse strand, counting down.
GTTTTACCTACTACGTTCAAATTATTACTATTATTGAGAAAGCCATAAGGAATTTGTTCTCTCTTCTTATACTCTTTTGAATATTTTTTTTATGCTTGAAAAATGTTCGTTGCACACTATATCATTGAAAATTCATAGGGGATAATTGAGAAAGTCAAGGTCAAAGTTTGAAAGTCTCCCATTGAGGATAAGATACAAACCAAATTTAAGGTCTTCCATACTGTTGTAAGATCCCACGTGCGGTGTTTTTTGGTAGTTGACGCCATGTCGTTCATTTTAACTTGGAAAATTTCTTAAGCTTACACAAACTTTAGACATGTTTTGGATTTTTCCGTTTTATGAAAAAATCCTTTTGGAAAAATATAATTATTATCGCATATGTTAAATTTTAATATAAAAGTAATATTTTAGAGTTGTATAGTTTTGTTCCAGTTGATTTCATGTTTCGGTCATTCAAATTATTTAATATTATCTGTTTTAAAAGTGAGAACTCTCACTATATCAAAATAATTATTTTTTGTCGATTTCAAATAATTATTTTTTCACTATGGATACAAAATATTCTCTATTTTTACAAGGGAGGATTTTTAGGATTTTATTTTTTTAAAATGCGTTTAATTGAGTTAGGAGTATCAGTGTTTTATATAAATGGCTTTTAGTCTTATTTCCAGACAATGTTAAATTATTTTGGCCAATTTTAAATAAGTTTTAATTTCTTTAAAATACTTTTTAAACTTTTAGATATATATCTAGAATATAAATTAACATGACCATGCTGAAAAAAATTGGTTACTGCGTGTCATTTTCATTTGTTCGAAAAAATGCTAGAAAACTAAGTAGCTGGAATACAAGTTTGAATCAAACTTCCAACGCTCTCAATTATTGCTTTTGTTTTAAAAAAACAAATTGTGAAAACATTGAACAAAAAGCAGAAATGTTTTACTTCGAACAATTTGAATATTATTATAATATACCTATTTTTAATGTCAAATAATTATAAGTAACGATATCATCTTTTAAATTTTTTCACTCTTTTAAGTTAGTTAATATCACACCACATTATGTTTAGTTGTAATAAGTAATTTTTTAATACTCAAATAATATAATAATAAATAAATATTTAAGATTTATAAAGATAACAGACTCAAAAAATACCAATAAGAGAACAACAGAATACACAAAATAAAATAAAATAAATAAATATGCAAGATAAAACAAACAAATAACTACTATAGTAAACCGCAATCAAAACAATCAATAAAAAAAATAGAGTTGCACTCCTACTTACACATCGAGACACCACTCAACCACAATCAAATTAAATCCCAGACAACCGAACCATAACGCAGACCAACGTCACCAAGAAACATTAGTAAACCACATAATACCAGGGGAGCCATGGCAAGAACAAATGATAGATCGACTCAACATGATTCACATAAAAGTACAATATGTCCCTTCTTGATTGGTAGTAACATTTTGCTTGAATAGGTTTTCCTTAGAAGGAAATTTATCTCGCAGAAGTTGCCAATAGAAAACTACGATCTTAGAAGGGACCCCATTCTCCCAAACTGCAAGAAGGGTTTGGAACACATTCTCAACAATTTCATCGGAGATAGGACCACATCCAGTTTGGACTTAATAAGCAGACACAATTGAGAACAAACCATGTATATCATGTCTCTACACCCACCTATCAATCTCCACATTAAGCTAGACCTCTTGAAGAGCCAAGAAAAACTCAATAACCATCGATTCTTTATGAATAAAGAACAATCGTCTCCATCTTGTTGGACTTGTGACTTCACATACAAGAGGGGGTGAATTGTGTGTTTCAAAAAATTTGATTTTGAAAAAAAAAATTGATTTTGAATTTTTTTTGAATCGATTTTAGAGGTTGAAAACATTTTAGAATTTTTTTAATTAAACAACATAAAATAAATTGTAAAAATTAAAAAGTTAAGGGATAGAGAGATTATATTAGACGTTATAGAGATTTAGTCAAAAAGAAAAGACCTAAGTCTCTCCCCAAGATTTGTTATAGAGAGTATCCAATAAAATTAAGAATTTTTAGTAGGTTGAACTCTCAAACTCCCTTATAAAAGGAAAATAAAGTTTGTGGCTGTAGCGGTAAAATCATGACCATCGAGCTATCGATTAACTCGACGTCAATAAAACCATAGTCACCATAACACTTTTATTGTTTCCAAAGGAAGAGGGCAAAAGTATGAACAAAATCCAAAGATAAGAAGTTTCCAAATCAAAACTAATAAAATGTCAGAGATTACAAGTAAGGGGGTTGGTTACACAGTTGAAAACACAAACAAAGAAGGTTTTGAAAAAGAGGGAGAGATTTTTAAATTAAAGAAGTGAGAGGAAATGAAGAGACTAGTGAAGGAGAATAGCGATCCAAAACGCAATGGAAATTAAAAATTTCTCCTTTAGTGATCCTTACGGATGAGCATGATCAATGATAGAATCATTACCTCTTGTGGCGATTAAAACCTTTGATGCAGATCTAAGGAGTGATCACGGATGTTGAACGAATTCCTTTAGTCTCAATGTTAGCTGCTACGAATGAAGGCTTTGATTGAGAGAAAGAGAGAGAGAAGCGGAATTTCATCTAATAAAATGCTTCTACACAAGGGTTCTATTTATAGAACCACTTGTGTGGGCTGCAAGCTAAAAAATCCACTTAAGTGTATGTGGCCCATATCTTATGATATACAAAAATCACTTAAGCGTGTGGTACCTTACCATATTTTGTATTCTACTTAAGTGCACCGTACCTTACGATGTTCTACAATTTACTTAAGTGTACCGTATCTTACGGTGTTCCTTATTTACTCTATCTCTCATCAACCCGTCCTTTTGTGTGTGATCTTGTAGGTTTTCGCGACATTGGTAATTATATTAAATCACGTATTTAACATGATAAACAATGAATGATATCTAGCAACAAATCACTGCTACCCAAGGCATGAAAATGTTATGTGATATGACAAATCCTTTTGTGATAATACTTATGTGTACAATTACCCTTTTCCCCTTATGTCTATATTGAACACAAGGCATAGACAGTGTCATCCTTGTCCAGTTCAATATTGGGCACTTAGACATCATCCTGTTACACAGGATGAGCAAATTCCATCTAGGTCACTCATGTCCCTCAACATGATTCGTTGAGTAACCATCAACTATCTTTATGGTCATCTAATTGCGGATAATGTTTGATCAATAATAAAACATTCGACTCTACATCTAGGGTCCATAGTGGTTTCAGGTCGAAGGGTGGTATACACCATTATCACCATGAGAATAACTTATGACACTTTGCATAACATTCTATATAATATTCTCATAGCGGGTCAATCCAGTATAAATATTACTCCTAATATTCATACCTATGTTTAATACTTGATAACTCATTATCCATGATCCATGAGATGTGATCAGCAGTCTATATACATAATAGTCGTAATGCTTTAATGTTATCCCACTTCACAACAAAGCTCGACTACAAATACTTTAAGAATAATGTCCTTATGTTTAATGGGATCTCATGATTAAGTCACACTTGATACATTAAACAAACTAGCTATTCTAGGGACTTTATTAAACAAACATAATAAAGAAAAAACCTTTTATTATTAATAAATAATTCGATACAAGTACCAAAAGTATTGGCCTCTAGGGCTTACACCAACAATCTCCCACTAGCACTAGAGCTAATCAGACATAACCCTAATGCCCATAGATCTAGTATAGCCATCATGCTTCTGTTGTGCAAGAGGCTTTGTCAGTGGGTCAACAATATTGTCAAGTGTAGGTACTTTGCATATTTTCATATTTCCTCTATCTATTATCTCTCGAATGAGGTGATAACGCCTAAGTATGTGTTTGGATCGTTGGTGAGATCTAGGCTCCTTAGCTTGTGCGATAGGACCATTGTTATCACAATAGAGATCAATGGGATCCACAATTCTAGGAGCTATACTAATGAACTTTTTGATCCAAACAACTTCCTTTGCTGCACTTGAGGAAGTAATATACTCGGCCTCAGTTGTAGAATCAACAACTGTATCTTGCTTTGAACTTTTCCAGCTCACAACACCACCATTTAAGCAGAACACATAACCAGATTGTGATCTAAAGTCATCCTTATCTGTCTGGAAGCTAGCATCGGTGTATCCAATTACAAAAAGCTCTTCCTAACCTCCATATATCAAGAATGAGTCCTTAGTCCTTCTCAAATACTTAAGGATATTCTTGACAACTACCCAATGAGCATCACCGGGATCAGATTGGTACCTACTCGTTGCACTTAAAGCACACGAGACATCTGGTCGAGTACATAACATGGCATACATGATAGATCCTATTACAGGTGCGTATGGAATCTTATTCATGCGATCCCTTTCTTCCTTAGCTAAAGGGGATTGTGATTTTGATAGACACATGCCATGTTGCATAGGTATGAATCCTTTATTGAAATCATGCATATTAAAGCGTCTCAACACTTTGTCTATGTATGTACTCTGACTTATGCCAAGCAATTTTTATGATCTATCTCTATAGATCCTGATTCCTAATATATAGGCTTCTTCACCTAGGTCCTTCATAGAAAAGCATTTCCCCATCCAAGACTTTACTTGTTACAGGGTAGGGACATCGTTTCCAATGAGTAATATATCATATACATATACTACCAGGAAGGCGATCATGCTCCCACTAACCTTCTTGTAGACACAAGGATCATATTCATTCTTGATGAATCCATATTGTTTTACTGTTTCATCAAAACGAAGATTCCACCTTTTGGAAGCTTGCTTCAATCCATAGATCGATCTTTGTCACTTATATATCTTTTTGGCTTCTTCTGGTATGTCAAATCCTTCAGGCTGTGTCATGTACACATCCTCAAGAAGATTCCCATTAAGGAAAGCAATTTTGACATCCATCTGCCATATTTCATAATCATGACATGCAACAATATCAAGTAAAATTCGAACAAATGTAAGCATTGCAACTGGTGAAAAGGTTTCGTCATAGTTAACCCCATGAATTTGTTTATATCCTTCTGCAAACAGTCTTGCCTTATAGGTATGTACCTTACCATCCATGTCAGTCTTCTTTTTGAAGACCCACTTGCATCCCATAGGGTTAACTCCTAAAGGAGGCTCTACCAAGGTCCAAACCTGGTTTGTATACATGGAATCCATTTCAGATTTCATGGCTTTTAGCCACTTCTTAGACTCGGAACCAGTTATGGCCTATTGGTAGGTCATAGGCTCATCTTTATCCATGAGTAATACATCACCTTGATCAGTTATGAGATATCCATATCTCTCAGGTAGGTAACGTATCCTACTTGACCTACGCTGGTCTTGTTCTACTTGAGTAGGTTACTCTTCCACAACTACTTGGGTTTCCTGCTCTAATTCCTCCATATATGTATCAATGCTTTGTGATTCTTGAATTTCTTCAAGCTCTACTTTCCTCCCACTGATTCCTTTAGAAATAAAATCCTTTTCTAGGAAAACTCCAGTTTGAGCGACAAACACTTTGCCCTCAGAAGGATTGTAGAAGTAATACCCTCTTGTTTCTTTAGGATACCCCACAAATAAGCATTTGTCAGATTTTGGCTCAAGCTTAATTGAAATTTGTCGTTTCACATAAACTTCGCAACCCTAAATCTTCATGTAAGACATATGTGGTTTCTTACCACTCCATATCTCATATGGTGTCTTCTTAACCTTTTTGGATGGAACACGATTAAGTGTGTAAGTTGCTGTCAATAGTGCATGTCCCCAAAAGGAGTTTGGAAGATCGGCGTGACTCATCATGGATCGGACCATGTCTAACAAGGTTCGATTTATTCTCTCAGATACACCGTTCCATTGGGGGTGTTCCAGGAGGAGTAAGTTGGGATAGAATCCCACACTCTTTCAGATGGTCATTAAACTCTAGGCTTAAATATTCACCACCTTGATCTAATCGAAGAGTTATAATATTCTTACCTATTTGGTTTTGTACTTCATTCTGGAATTCCTTGAACTTTTCAAAGGACTCTGATTTGTGTTTCATTAAATACACATAACCATATCTACTAAAATCATCAGTAAATGTGATGAAGTACTGAAAACCTCCTCTGGCTGGTATATTCAATGATCCACATACATCAGTATGTATGAGGCCTAAAAGATCATTAGCTATTTCACCTTTTCTTGTGAATGAAGACTTTGTCATCTTTCTAGTTAAACAAGATTTGCATGTCTCATATGATTCACAATCAAAAGAGTCCAAGAGTCCATCTTTATTGAGTTTGGAATTGCGTTTCTCATTTATGTGGCCTAATCGATAATGCCAAAGATAAGTTGGATTTAACTCATTAGGTTTCATCCTTTTAGTATTAATGTTATAAATAGGCATTTCAAGATCAAGGACATATAGTCCATTGTTCATTTGTGCAATAGCATAGAATATATCATTCAAATAAATAGAGCAACAATTGTTCTTTATTATAAATGAAAAACCAAAGTTGTCTAAACAAGAAACGAAAATAATATTCCTGCTAATTACAAGTACATAATAACAGTTATCTAACTGAATTATTAAACCACTAGGTAAAGTCAATACATAAGTTCCTACGGCTAAAGTAGCAACCTTTGCTCCATTGCCAACTCGTTGGTCAACTTCACCTTTTGCCAAATCTCTACTCGTTTTTATCCCCTGCACATTGGTACAAATGTGAGAACCGCATCCAGTGTCTAATACCCATGATGCATAAGTAGATAAATTAATTTCAATAACAAAAATACCTGAAGTTGAAGTCTCCACTCCATTCTTCTTATCTTTCAGGTACTTTGGGCAGTTTCTCTTCCAGTATCCGGTCTTACCGCAATGGAAGCCGGTGCCTTCCTTTGCTATGCCTCCACTAGGATTCAAAGCAGGAGCAGTGGGTTTGGGTTTGGAAACTTCCTTTCCTTTCCCTTTACCACCCTGCTTGGTGGGTCTTTTGTTTTGTCCCTCAGCATGCTTCGTTGAGTACCCATCAACTGTCTTTATGGTCATCAAGTTACGGGCAACGTTTGATCAACAATAAAGCACTTGACTTTACATCTAGGATCCATAATGGTTTCAGGTTGAAGGGTGGTATACACCACTATCACCATGAGAATAACTTATGACACTTTACATAACATTCTATATAGTATTCTCATAGCGAGTCAATCCAGTATAAATATTACTCTTAATATTCATACCTATGTTTAAGACTTGATAACTCCTTATCCATGATCCATGAGATGTGATCATCAATCTATATATATAATAGTCTTAATGCTTTAATTTTATCCCATTTCACAACAAAGCTCGACTACGGATACTTTAAGAATATTGTCCTTATGTTTAATGGGATCTCATGATTAAGTCACACTTGATACATTAAACAGACTAGCTATTCTAGGGACTTTATTAAACAAACATAATCAAGAAAAAGCCTTTTATTATTAATAAATAATTCGATACAAGTACCAAAAGTATTGACCTCTAGGGCTTACACCAGCAACTACCCTAGAAAAAAAATTAAAAGTTAAGAGTTGAAAAGATCTGACCAATGGGATGCAATCCACAAGACAAGAATGTCAGATAGAAACCCATTTCCTTTGGACTTTTGAGCAAGCAACAAACATAAACAACATCCAAGCAATTAATATGAAGACCAAGGCATTAAATAAAGATAGCCATAACATCCAAGCAAGCACTCCAGTAGCTAGAAGTCTTCAATGTCTTCACATGTATCATATGAAATATTCCTTGACAAACTCTCAGAAACAATCATCAGACATCAATAATAATAATAACAATATAAAAATTTAAGAACAAAGATAAAGTAACAGATAAACCAAGGGCACTCAAGGTTTACATCATATGAAAGGAACAATCAAGGATATCTCAGTCTCAAATAGTGGCATTGGCCAAGTCCTCAAAGCATAGGGAAGTTGCCTAATCTAAGTCCAAAAGTTCAGATCAAGTCCAACAGTCCACCAAGATGTTTTTTTAAGGGTTTTTGTTGTTATTAGGTATTTTAAAGCCCTAGGACCACAAACAGAACAAAATCACAAGCACACAATATATACAATCATAAAAAATGGCTCACGTGAGCAAAGTGAAAATGATTGAAACATAAACATCTTGCATGAAATGTAAAATCGAAATGAATGATAAATGTACTGAATTTTAAATTGCATTAAGTAAATGACTTGAAAGTAAAATAATATTAATAAGGAGTTAGTCAAATCTTAGTGAAGAGTTCAATTTGTTTAAGTCATTCTTTTGAGAACACTCAACCATTCACTCACAGGTATGAATACATGAACCAAGACGTCATCCATGAGAAGGGCTCCAATTTGGATAAACCAATAAGTATGCCACTAGCTCTCATGAATGGAAAAAAGGTCAAGTTTTCATACAATGCCATGAAGAATGGGAGACTTACAATCTCACTTACAAGAATGCTATGTCTTTTTGGGACAGATTTAACTCTATGTTAAGCAATCGTAATTGGACTTATGTAGAATTCATAACTATCCGAGGTCGGGCAATAAAAATATTGGTGTTAATGCATGTTAGGGACATGGTACAAAGAATCAAGCTCCTAAAACATACCACACACAAAAATAAAGTGGGAGGGACCTATCTCAGTCAGGCTCATGTTGATTCATCTGACACAAGGTCATTGATGAATCAACTAGCATTTGACTTGAAGAGAATTCATTGGTCAATGATGGATTGGGGAAGAATAGCAATAAAAATGAAGAGGGAAGGGGAAACAGAAACCCAAATTGATCATAGGAGGAATTTCATCTGATCAATACTATCCATTCATTTTGAGGGATGAAATGTACATTTCATCAACCCCTTAAATCCAATAGTATTAATCAAATGGAAGTTCAAATCAACCGTGATCAAGGCCAAACAAAAAGTTAAACATCACAAGGTCAACCAAATGGCTCGGCAATATTTTTAAACAATTAAACAATTAAAAATCTAATTAAAAATGAATTAAAATGCATTTTTCAAAAGTAAAAACCTCAAATCCCTTCAAATCACCAAATAAATGACCGAGGGATTTATCTTATGTCAAACAAGGTCAAAGGACCTTAGACAAAAAATTTGTGAATTTTTGGAAAGTCATAAGTATTTTAAAATATTTAAAAATAAATCCAAAATCAATTAATTCATAAAAAATATCAAAATTAATCCAAAAAATATTTTAATTCAAAATATGTAAGAGGAAAATATTTAAAGATTTTTGGTGAAAGTCCCATATTTTTTGAATTAAAAATAGATTTAATATGAATTAAATAAAATAGAAGCAATTAAAAGAAAATCAAAAAATAAAATAAAAAGCAAAAAAACAAGGGCCATCAGATCTCCCTAATTAATTGAGGTGTCAGATCTCCCTAATTAATTGAGGTGTCAGATCTGATGGCCACGCCTGTGGTGTCCACCATACAACCAAGTCAACACGCTGGAACAATGGTAATGCAAATCAAAGGCTAAGATTAAAACGTGGAGAGAAGATCTCATGGATAGGACCTTGCCAACACACCACCGGAGCTAGGGCTCCGGTCATCTTCTCTGGTGGACCTCACCGGACTGGTCCACCACCAACTTTCATGAAAATGAAAAGCGCGTACACTATTTTAAAGAGAAAATTGTCAAGAATCCAAATCTGTCCTCAAAACTCTCCAATTCTTACTATATTAAAAGATACGTGGAATTGAAAATTGAGGAGTATGAACTGAGTTACTTCGATTTGACCTCAAAGCAACTCAATCTTGTTGCCTACATTGGTAGGTCTTCATACAACCAAAGAACAAGCAAAATAATAGAGAATTGAGGGAGAATCAAGAAGAGAAAATCCAGAAAAATCACCTTCGGTTTGCTTAAATTGAGCTTGATCTTGCTTCCAATTTGCCTTGGCTCGCCTCTAACAACTTGCAGGAAGTGAAATGAATGATCAAAAGGCTTGGATTCTTGGAGTTTCAATTCCAAAACTGGATGAGAATTGAAACTCGATTTCAAGTGAAATCTTCAAGACTATCCTTTCAATGGAGGTTAGGGAAGAAGCAGGTCAAAGCTTGGTCAGGAGGATCCTCATTTTGAGCTCAAGGACCATGTATTTATAGGTTACCAATTGCTTTCCACACCATTTCAAACTTTTTCCAAAAATAAAAATGTTATGGTGCATGCTTGCATGGGTGTGTACAAGGCCTAAATAACGATTGAAATAGGTCCAAAATCGTGCACATGTGATACTGAAAACAATTCATGAGGCCATGCAATGTGAAATGAAAATCTTCCAAATGGGGCCATGCATTACACCCATGCGCAAGTCACTCTAAAATGCTCCAAATGCCATGATCTTGGACTCTTTGGAAATGTAACATGAATGGGAGAAACTTTATTGTTGAAATTTTTTCCATTTGGGACTTGGATCATGATGAATTTTAAGGTGGAAGTTGGAGAAATCAAACATAGTTGAAACTTTTCTAAGTTAAAAGTCAAATGATCACTTTTTCCACCTCGAATAACTTTTGCTATGAGCTTCAAATGAAACTTGTTTCTTCTTCAAAGTTGTATCTCTTTTATTCCTCTTCAACTTGGTCACAAATTTGACACCATTTGAATCTTGCACGAGGGAGTTATGGATTTTAGAAGTTGAGGAAAGTTGCTTGTTCAATGATGATGCCCAAAATGACCTATAATGTTTCCTCTTGGTATATGCCATTGTAAGTAGAATTTGACATTTTTCAAAAAATAAAAGTTGGAAAAGACATATTGAAATTAATCATAAAACTTAGATGACATTGATATGATAAAAAATGAGCAAGTTATGATTCTTGGAAGTTAACCTTCTATCTAGCACACAAATAAAATTACCTATAATCTTTCACCATAAAAAATGTCTTTCCAAGCAAAATTAGCTCTTGATGCCAACATGAAAGTTGTTTAGAATGTCAGAAAGAGTAATGTTTATCTTGGAAGCAGTTTCATATGACAACAATTGTAGGAGATAGGGTCTAGGGAACCCTAGATTTTACCAGTTGACTTTCACTGGTCAACCTCTTTGAACCAACTTGCAAACTTGAAGTTCCTTTGATATTTGGGGCTCATGGAGAATCATATATGCTTGATATGATGTATAGTAAAGTATCCCATAATATCTTTGACTAATTGATGAATAAACTTACTGAGGAAGTCACATAAGATACCCAGATGAATTAGGGCTTCCAAGGCAAAGTAGCTTCAAACTCTTGATGAATTCTTGATCAAAAGGACAATTAAATAAAATGGGCATCCATATATGATACTTAGAACCATTGTGAACATTTTCTTGATTAATCTCTTGCACTGAGGGTCTCAAACCCTAATTATGAACTTAGTGGGGCAGAGGTGGATGCACACACTACCTACAAAAGAAATGAAACTACACTTGCCATATTTTTGGTATTTTGGTTAGTAAACAAATACAAACAAAGTATGATACAATCAAAAGTGCTTGGTGATCTCTCCCAATGAAAACCTAATGAATGAGGGGTGAGGAGGATACCAAGGTGTGATCCCAATGCAAATGCCAAGTTAATGAGATGGCATGAGGGATCTTAGGGTCAAACTTGGGGTCATACATCTACCCCTATTTAAGGACATTCTAGATGAGGATATTAAGGTTAAAATCTTCGTATCAACTCAGTAGAATGGACTTAAATAACAATATCAAGAAACAAATTTTGGTCCCTAAGAGACCTTATGATGCATATGATATGAATGCGAAAAATAATCTTTGTGGGGGATATATTGCCACAAAGGAAAAGAAGCCGGGGAAATCGAAAGTCCAAAGGAGCATAATGAATTCCGTAAGGAACACTCACTGGGGAGACATAGACTCTGGGATAAAATCTATGCGTAGGCCAGACTACGACTTGAAAACTGCTAGAGACACGAGGGGATTTCCATGAAAATAAATCAATGGGAAGACTCGGACTGAGGGAAAAAGAATATGCATGTACCAGGATAACACCAATATAACAAGAAACACCTGCTGGGAAAATGTGTAAATCAGAACAAAGCTGAAATACCTAAACACCAAAAGGAAATTCAATTTCACAAAGAAATATGAATCCAAACTCAATTGGGGAAGAAGAAACTTCCATACAGGAGTAAAAGAGATATTTTATCTACCACCTTTTACTGGGTAAGAAGATAGTATACTCAGATAGAGGGACATCCGTTACCGATTAGGGTAAACATATCAAGGACGACTCATTGAGGAAAATGAGGAATATCCATTACAAGTTAATGGGTAAGAATAACCTACTCGGGAAAAAGAAACCAAATAGGAATTATAACTACCTTTTTACTAGGTAGAAGACCAAATAGAGAGTATCCTTCACCGATTAAGATGAACATATCAAGGATAAACTGCCGGGGAAAAATAGGAATTACAGCTACCGATTACTAGGTAAAATACCAAAGAGAGAGTATCTGTCACCGATTAAGATGGACATATCAAGGATAAACTTGAAAGGATAATAGGATTTATATCTTCCATTTTCTTGGCAGGATACCGCAAATAGGAATTACAACTACCGGTTACTGGGTAGAATACCACAAAAAGAGAAAATCTGTCACCGATTAAAGTGAACATATTAAGGATAAACTCTCTGGGGAAAGAAGGAATTACAACTACCTTTTTACTGGGTAGAATATCAAACAGGAAGAATATTCGTCATCGGTTAAGATGAACATATCAAGGATAGATTTGCCAGGGAAACGAAAAAATGAATCCGATGGAGAAACTCAAAGAAGTAAATTACCTTTTACCAGTTACTGTAATACCCCAAAATTTACCCTTCATTTTTCCTGAAAAAAAAAAAATTTAATTAATTAATTAATTAATTAATTAATTAAATAAATAAATAAAATAAATAAAATATAACAAATTATTTTGGACTTGGGTCTCCCTCATTTGAGCCCATTACCCACGAAAATCAGTCTATAAATACTGAAGTTTCAGTAGAGGAAAACACACTTGGAGTTACACTTGGAGTTACACTGGGAGATTCACTGGAGAAAGAAGGAAGAGAAGCAAAACCCTGAGGAAAAAGATAGTGAGAGAAAAGCCAACAGAGTTCAGAGCAACCTCCAAACCCTGAAGGGAACTCAACTTGTAAACCTCACGGGCGCAACTCAATCAAGCTCTCCAATCAGGTTTGCCCTATATCCATCATCTTTATGCCTTTTATTTGAAAGCTCTAAATGTATGAGGTATTATGGGTGAATTTGATACCTTTTTGTGAGCCTTTTGTGAATTTTGATGGAATCATTCATGTGGTTACATTTTGATTTAGGGGCAACTCTGGGTTACCCTATTTTGTTTATTCTAACCTGTCTTGTGTTTCCATGGCATTGTTTTCTCTTGATTTCATCCTGCTGCTCTAACCCTTTGTCGAGTTTTGTGAGGGCTCACATGGCTTTCGCAGAGACACTCGCGTGGTTTCCCACTTTATTTGTGGGATACCCCATGGAGTTTTATTCTGATTATTCGTGTTGACTGATTTCCTTTGACGGTCCAGCTGGAGACATTTCAGGGTTTCTTGCCCCTTTAACTGCTGTAGCTTCGGATCTTTATCCGTGTGGTAATTTTTTCCCTTTCTCATACTTTATCGCTTTCTTAGCTGGAAGACCTCGATAGGAGGCAATGTTTGAGCCCCTTGGTGGCATTTTACTTTGAGATACATGTTTTGTGTTTTGTATTCATATCCCTGCAGGTAGCGCGGTTCCTTCGTCAAGGACTGCCTTTTTGCCCTCGAGCATCCCAAACCCTAAAACCCAAAGCAACACGTTTACTCCTTCTACTACAGGCGAGTAAGTCTCCAAAGGTCGAGCATCCGGTAGATTGCGTAGTAACGTTGTTCGTCCAAAACCCAATCCATAACCCCGTAGTTAGCCGAACTACGGCTTGCTCTGATTCTCATTCCAGATGAGATACGTAGGCATAAGACGCGATGTCTTAGCGAGCACACATCCCCCCAACTCATAGGTCAGCCGAGCTACGAAGACTCTGATTCTCATATTCAGATGAGATACGTATGCAGTGGATGCGACATCCGCGCGAGTCATTTCTCTTAACCTTTTTAGTAAATAAACACGTTAGGTAAACCCACACCCTTTAGACAAAAACTACAAAAGTGGATCCCGTAGAGTACTATGGATGTGTAGGGGTGCTAATACCTTCCCTTCGCATAACCGACTCCCGAACCCAAGATTTGGTTGCGAGACCCCGTCTTGTCCTTTCCTTTTTCAGGTTTACTTCGAGCGTTTCCTTTCCCTCCTTTGGGATGAATAACGCACGGTGGCGACTCTTCTGTCATTCTCTTTCGCCGGTTGTTTTTTTTGCACACTGTATTTTTCAGGTTGCGACAGTTACTAGGTAAATTAACACAGGTAAAGTACTCAATCATCAAGAAGGATATTACCAGTTACTGGGAAATAAACTCTTGGGGACCCAAAAGATCTATCTAGATAAGAACTAGAAAGAAACAGTCAAACAAGACTAAACCCAATGAGGATATAACTCAAGAGGAATAGTTCCATCCAGATAATGAACTGGGGAGGAAACATAAATAATAATCATCCACGAGGACACAACTCAGTGGGGAAGAAGAAGATAAACTCTTTCTGCTTAAGGGGCTGACACTCTATAATTGAAAGGAGGACAGAAACACCAAATCTACTTGGAGAAATGATATCACAAAAGCAGGGGATCAGAAAAAAAGTCAATATGATAACAATGCACAATGAAATATTTGATGTTATGTTTATGCATGAATATGTATATGATTATGCTGATAAATGAGCACAAAGGGTAGAAACAACGATCTGAATCATTACAACTAGATACTCGACTAATCTAAAAAAGATGGGAACACCAACTGGAGAACCTGCTAGGGATTAAAATAAATCATCGAGAATATAAATCCTAACTCAAAATAAATTCAAATCTCAGGGATGGCACACATCCGTAGCTCAAGGGAGACTGAGGATACATCAATCCAAATCAAAGCTCAACTCTAGTTGGGGAAAGGCATGAAGAACATGCATCCAACCCAAAATGCCGAGGATAAAGGGGGATCTGCTGGGGATTTCATCTACAAACATATCTGTGGGGCTTCGCTGGGGATTCAACGATCTGCCAGGACAAATCAAAGGTCACACGAGGATACAAAAATCAACAAAAAAAATCCTCAAAATGACAACAACAGTTGTTAGACTCTTCTTGAAGATTGAGAAATAAACCAATTCCAAGGTACCAATACGAATAACCAGACTTGCAAACTCACGCAGGGGAGAAGCTGCCACGGCTAAGCAACACACAAATAAAGGTGCTAGGGATCTGAAAACCAAATAAAGGTCCTACGGAGATCCATGGTTCATGCGAAGGCACAAATGAAAATGAAGATCATAAATCCTTATCTGGGGACAAATGATGAACTACAAAGAGAATAACACATTAGCTCTGCTGGAGATGAATGATGAATTGTTTGGGGAACAACCCACCAACTCTACCGGGGATGATAAATTGCTTGGGGAGCAATTCATCAACCATGCTGAGGGACGAATGACGAACTGTTGGGGAGGTAAAATCACCAACAACTGCTCGAGGAAGATAACAATGCTTCACACATAAAGACTTACTATTCTTAGATTGCTATTGACATTCCTTTTTGAAATTGATCGCTCTTTAAGTAAATTCATTGTTATTTAAGAAACATGTTTGTTCATTGATTCATTTATTTTAAAATTATCATCATAAAAATTCAATTTTAAAATAGAAACAAATAAGAATAAGAAACAATTCGGTAAAAGCTTAACTTTATTTAATAGTATGATAGTCCTCAAATGAAGGGACTCCATGGATCTTTACAAAGTTTGAAAATGGTAATTTATATGGAAAAGAGCTACATTGAATACAATGACCACTACTCTTCCTACCAACTTTAAAATCTACTGCGTGCTTGTCTTTGGTTGAGAATGATGAATCAGAACCAAATGACTGTTCAAAACTGCTTCAAAGATTAGGACCATCCGGATGCAGTTACTTGCCATAATCCCTAATTTTTTCCTAAATTTCCCCAAGGTGGGGTACTAAATCTACCAGGATAAATTTTTCTATTTTATGTCTCTCACTTTTGCCTGGATCTCCCTTCCGACTTTTCAATCAATCGAGATGCTCATTTTTGCCTAAGCCTCCCTTTCGGGTTTTCAACTTAGCGAGTTATTATTTTATTTTTAGGAGAAGTATTTCTTGACTACATCGGTGTTCACAGGACGAGTGAAGTCTTCACCATCCATAGTTGTAAGAATCAATGCATTGTCTGAGAAGGCTCTCTTAGCAACATATTGTAGCGGTAAACTCATGACCATCAAGCTATGGATAAGCTTGACATCAATAAAACCATAGTCACCATCGCACTTTTATTGTTTCCAAAGGAAACGGGAAAAGCACGAACAAAACCCAAAGATAAGAAGTTTTCAAATCAAAACTAATAATATGCCAGAGATTATAGGTAAGGGGGTTGGTTACACAGAGGGAATGTGTGGGCACCCAAAGTGTCCTAGGTACTCCTAGGGAGCCCTTTTTTATGTGTGTATATGTTTTTGGTATAAAAGATGTTTGAGAAAAATAGAGTGTAGGGGTGAGAAAAGAATCCATTGATTATATTTTTTGTGTTTAACAAGACCTTCGGATTTGTGCCTACGTACCAACATAAAAATGAGGGATCAAAACCTCGTAGTTCATGGTAACAATTTCTAAATGAGTGGGTTGCTTTTAATCAAAATTTAAGTTAAAAAAGGGGCACAAAGAGCTCAAAAGTTTGAATGAGTGTTAATTCTTTTTGTCTTTTTGAAATTTTAAGTTAATAATGATTAAATTTATTTAAAAGTTTGATTTAAGAAAAGAGTTTGAAAATTCATTGGCATAAGGCGAAAGTTTCCGTTTTGAAATAAGATCTAAGTTTGAAATCACAAGCAAAGAAGGTTTTTGAAAAGGGGGAGAGATTTTGAAATTTAAGAAGTGAGAGGAGATGAAGAGGCTAACTTAAGCATAAAATTAAAAGTTAAGAGTTGAAAAGATCTGACCAATGAGATACAATAACAAACCATTAGGGTACCAAAATTGTTCTCACATAAACACAATATTGTTATCTTCAAAACTTAAGGTATAGATGCAAAACCAAATCTTGTTCTAACATTACACACTTTGGACCATCTAACTCAGAGAAATTTAGATGTCCCTTTCACCCCACCTTAAACAAACCTCTTATAAATCCTTACCAACTGCTTCCATACTTTAAAATGCATCTTAAGAAAAGAGAGGAAGAAAATTGGAATAACGTAAGGATACCGTTAAGGAGAATAACTCTTCCCCCTAAGCTAACATACCTATGAGACCAAGAATTAACTCTCTTCCAGACTAGATTAAGCAAAGGTTCCCAAGTGGATTCCATCTTGGGATTGGCTTCACATAACTATGGAAAACACATATAATGACGGTTGCGAAACACATATAATGACAGTTTCACATCCGTTGTTAGGTAGCGTGTGATTGTATGTATGTTGGTTTCCACAACGAGCAAGTGACCATAATTATAAGTTAGGTAACTTGCAACTTATAACAACAGGTATAGAAAAAAACCGTTGTGAAATAATCTATAGATCATGGGTTCGAATCCTAGAAAAGCCATTCTTGCATTTTATTATTCTGGATAGCGCTCTACTTATGACAACAGTTGAATTAAAAACCATTGTGATTTTTTTTAATATATATTTCCAATATTACAGTATCCCCAAATTTTTAACATGAATATTTCATAATCGTATCAGAATAAAAAAAAATACACCCATTTGTGAATTGAATTAGACCAAAAATTGTATTACATTAATGACACAATTCTATTAGGAACCAAAAATTGTATATTACATCAAAATCAAAATGGCATAAAACAACCTTCAATGTACACATCATTATATATATATATATATATATATATATATATATATATATATATATATATATATATATATATATATATATATATATATATATATATATATATATATATATATATATCTGTGTGTGTGTGAGAGAGAGTTAGGGTTAAATGTCACCAATGTGTCAAACTTAGTAACACTTCCCCTCAAGTGTGAGTCCATAATGCTTCCTCTCAAGTGAAAACTCTTTTGTCCATATACACTTGTACAACTGTTGACACCTCTTCCTAGGTATTTCGATATAAGTCTTCCTGGGTATTTCAATTTCAACAAGACACCTTTTCCTGGGTATCTTGATGCAAGTAAGTCTATCCCTTTCTCGAACCAAAGGCTCATGATACCATGTGTTGGATCATGAGGAGGAGCATCAACATTGGGCTAAGAACAACACACAAGTGAGAAAGACACCACATACTTCAACTGTAACAACCACTTCACTTTGATAACTTTTGTATTTGCTGGTGTCATATCCCAAAATTTATCCTCCATTTTATTTCCTTTTTCTTTCACTCATTTGCATACATATAATCATATCATGCATCATCATAACATTAGCATGACCATTGCATTTGGTCATGGATGCACAAGCATGGCTACATTCTTGGTATTAATCTTAACATTAGGGTTTTTCACTTTGTTTACTTTTAAACTAACAAAAAAATCATAAGAAATGGTACTTGTTTGTTCCCTTGTTCATGTAGGTGATCATACCTCAATTTAAAACAAAACAAAGGTCACTTTGGTCAAGGAAGATGCAAGTTGTGATTCATTGATTTAAAGGTGGTTCATGTGTTAATTTCCATGCCATTTCAACCAATCATCAAGCCATCCTCAAGATCATTCAAGCCCTTATCAAGTTTTCTTCAAGGGATGCTCATTCTATCATCATTTTGGCTTGGGATGCAAGGAAACTTTAAGTTTGCACAAGTTGGTACAAGGTTGGTTGACCTAATTTGCAAGTATGGCTCACTCTTGGTCCAAAGCCCATAACTTCTTAAATATTCAACCAATTAACCAACTTCTTTGATCCAAATGTACCTAATGAGTCCCTCTACAACTTTTCTTCAAGGCTCAAACATTAATTCAACCTCTAAGGACCTCTATTTTGGAAGGGGCTAAGTTACCAAATTAGGCCAAAACCATGTCGTGACCCCCACTTGGCAGCCATGCTATTTTCAGCTTGAGTACTCTTTTGATCCCATTCTTTTGGCATCTTGTTAAGCTGATGTCAAAGATCATTTGGCCTAAGTTTGGATCAAAATGCACGGGGGAATCATAAGTTATGGTATCATGAACTTGGGGCTTCAAGATGCCCAAAATGTGCCAAAACTGCTTGACCAAATGCTTGACCTAAAAAGCATGTCACGACATCAACTTTCAACACTTTCCATTTTTTCCTCAAGCATCCTTTTAAGTTGGTTCTTTTTGCATTCAATTTATTGCAATAAGATGAGCATTTGGCACAAATAAAATAACAAAATGCACGAGTGAGTCCATTTGGCCTAGCTTTAAACATGGCATGTTGAACTCTGTTTTTCCCGATACCCAGAACTTGCAATTACAAGTCATTTTATGTCTTGGGACCACTTGCATATGTGAAACTTGTTTCAGATGCTAAAACGCACGCACATGAACACAAAACGATTGGTTTCAAGCACCAATTCACACATTTCATGTCTCATCTCACACGCTTTGCACATTAACAACATTTTGACCTAATTCACACTGATTGACCTCGATTTCACACATAGGTTGATCCCGTCTCATTTCCTATAAATAGAGGACACTTTTTCCTTCATTTGAAAGCTTTGGTAGCCAAAGAAACTTTGAAACCATTTGAACCCGATACCTCAAGAAACCAGTTAACCATTTCTTTGATTCAAGCTCTTTTAGCTTCGAATCTTCACCCAAAATCACTCATCAACATCTTCTGAAGCTGACTGAAGCACTACTTTAGCTTGAAACTCCTTGGAACCAGACTTCCAAATCCATCATTGTTGACATTTGAAGGTCCAACTGGAAAGGTAGATACGAGTTAAAACTTTAAGCAAACAACTTACCACACTCTTCAACTCACTCCACTAATCAAAAGCCCTCTCCTACCATTAATTTATCTTTAGTATTAGTCATTTAATTTTACTTTGAACACTTAGAGTTCATCTTGTTCTTGAGCATAATTCTCCCTGCTCATAGCCAATCAATGGCTCCGATGCAAGGAGACATGAATACTGAAGTGTTGTGAAGCTAACTCCATGCTAGTGTGTTGCTAAAAACACAAGTTCATGTCATCTACAAAATTGAACCAAGGTTGAAGATGAAGTCTGGTTCCCGTGCCATGGAGCCAAACATTTGAATCTAGCCAATCATAGCCTTCCACACGCTTTTTTCAAACTTAGTAGCCGTTGGCGCCCTAATTCTTTTTTATTTTATTTTCTTTACCATTTAATTTATCTCTCATTTTTAAACAGTTTTTATCCAAAAAATTTATACAAAGCCTCTAAAAATATTTTGCATCACATACATTTTTCTCTTAATTTTTCAAATCAATTTGGCATTTATTGTTATTTTTATTTCATTTTCATTGTAATTTCATTTTCCAATTTATTTTTCAAACATTTTAAAACCTTTTTGCATCCAACTCTTGAGATCCATTCATGTATAATGTTTTGGACTTTATGCAATTTTTGCAACCTTTTTTGCACTCTTTTGGACCTTGGACTTAGGACTTAGACCTTTGCTTGATCTGGAATGATTTTGGACTCCTTGGACCTTGGCCATTTTGACCTTGTTTCTACTGTTGAACTATTGAATTTTTGGCCTTGTCATCTTGTTTATGGTTCATTTTCCTTTCCTCTACTTATCACATTCACCTATTTAAGTTAGCACACATTTGCACATACACGACTTTCTCTTGGGCTGCCTAAAAATGAGACGTATGCTTAGTAAACTCTTACACACATGGATTTCTCTTGAGCTACCTACCAATGAGACCTTAGGCTAGACTTTATATGATCATGCATTGTATGTTCTATTTATCTCATTCCCTCTGATTTATCTTGATCAAATCCCATTTGACCAACTAGGTCCTTTGATTTTGCACACTTTCCCTTTGTCTTTGTCAAGTGACCATAAGTCCCTTGGTCACTTAATAGGACTTGTCTCAACTACTTTGGAGCTTCCTCCTCTCAACAGGTACAAGACCTCAAGCACTTCAGCATCAGTCATCTGCCTTATACCCACAAATCATCCTTGTGAACCTGCTTCAATAACTTGTTATACATTGACAAGGATTACATGTCATGAGCCTTAAGCAATAGATAAGGGGTGAGATGGAGCATCCATATCCTCATTCTGAACATTTTGGGTACGAGACTAATGACCGAGTTGCTCATAGTATTCACCTATATTCATAGACTTTAGTGCAATTCTAGTCAATTTACTGTCAAGTTTAAACTAGCCATTTGGCTCCTCTTTTCCACTCTTTCTTGGTTTAAACACCATTGCAATTTCCTTTTAGGGAAACACCTTGTAGGTGTTCAATTGGCTGCATTGTATGGTAAATCACTAGCTGGATTCTAATGTCTTGACTAATGTCATGACATGTTGTGAAGGCGTTTGTGTGACTGCATTGGAGGTTAGAGTATCTAACTATACTCTGATGTCTTGACTAATGTCATGACATACCTGAGTAACTTACTGCAGGATTAGCTAATACAGGATTTATTGAATGTCAAATTGGATGTGGTGACATTCATCCCTGTCAGCAGATACTGAGGAATAGAACAGTTGGTGTTTTGTTAGAGCTCAGTATTCATTTGCAGTCTGGTTACCAAGGAAATACCAGACCTGGCATAAGGCCTACTAAATGAATGTCAAGCTGGATGTTATGACATTCATCATGGACAGCATATACTGAATAATAGACAGAGTGGTGTTCTGCTACACTTCAGTATGTTTCTTAGTCTGTTCTTCAAGAGGATAATAAAACTGACTTAAGGCCAAATATGTAAATGTCAAATTGGATACTTTGACATTTATTAATGTAAGCTGTTACTGTAGTATGGTCATTTTGGTCATATACAGGTCAGCAAAATTGTACAGTCTGTTTTCTGGAAAAACAGACTTAGCATATGATCCTTGATGTCAAACTGAATGTCGTGACATTCATTCCTGACAGCATATGCTATATTGTAGGTTGTTCAGTTTTCTGTTTCAGCTTTTTCTCAGGCTATTCTTCAGGGATTCAACAGCTGAGAGAAAATCCAGGAAATTAACAACCAAGCTACATTTAATGAACCTAACAAATAACCTATTTGTTAGTAACCTAGATGTGGAATTTAGGGGAACTCGCGTGACCTTAAATTCAGGAGAATACAAGTGCAAAGGCCCAAGTACTGCAATATAAAAGGAAGTCGTTCCTTCATTCAGAACTGGGGATTTTGAGGCGTGAAGATTTAGTGTGTCCATCATACTTCACTGCTGTATTTTTGTGAGTCTTGTATTAGACATATCTTGTAAGCCAAACCATTATCACGTAGATGATTGCTTTGGCATAGGGTGTTCATTGAGTTGTAAGTGTTATGTCGCTCAAAGCTTTTAAGCGTGAGTGCTGTGTATCTTGATTAAAGCTGTTAAGCACAATCAAGAGTTGTTTGAAGTGTGACTTCAAAATTGTCTTTAATATTGATTAAAGGTAGTAATCACTGAGGTGATTGAGGGGGAGTGAGTAGGAACTCTGATCTTAGAGTAAGATTGAAATTGCATTGGGTAGGGATTAAGTGAAGAGTTGTAAACGGGTGAGTTTAGCTTTAAATTAATACTACTGATAGTGGATTTCCTCCCTGGCTTGGTAGCCCCCAGATGTAGGTCATGTTGGACTGAACTGGGTAAACAATTACTTGTGTTATTTACTGCACTTACTTTTAAGTTCTACATAATTCTTGTCTGTGCAAAATTGGATGTCATAACAACCCGTGTGACATCTAAAGTCTGATAACTAGAACTCGACAAGCGGTTTGAGGAGATTCGAGGGTTGAAAGATCAAGTGCATCAAAGTAGAGAAGATAGTAATCAACTTCAGCCCGTGGCTACACATTGGGAAAGGAACTATCTTCATTTGTAAGTTCTTTTGGATCAGAAGGAGGCGTTGTTGTAAGACCTTTTGATTAGACTGATTCAAGTTATACCTTCAAGGGTGCATAGTAGTGGTTAACCAAGATACATTGGCTGCATAGATTATCTTTGGGAGTTTTTTCATTTAGCAAACTTGTTGTAGCCCTTTGGGGTAAAACTTATAATAATTTCACTCTTTGTTTCATTGTTATGAATATAAAAAGGTGATTTTCATTACCAGTTTTATCTTATGCATTTTTCCTATGCTTTATGTTTAGTTACGACAAATAAAGACTCGAGGATTCCTTGGAAGATCTTTATTAAAAAAAGAAGATATAATAATAAAAGTTTTTTACATAACAAATAATTCATCCATATGCACTTTTCTATCCAAAAAAATGCTTACGCCCATCTACGTCCTCTTCAGAAAGACGACAACTCAACATCGCTTTAACACCAGAACCAAAAAACAGAGAATCATGTCTAAACACGAACAAGAGAAGCTGCAACCAGAGAAGCCTTTACTTAACTCCAAGGTCAGATAGGTACTAGTCTAGAACATCTCCAAGCTTAGCGAGACAATGATGTTGTTGTCAATCCGGCCGACGGTACTGCTATAACTATTGCTGCTGACGTAACTCTTGTTGTGGTGGATCCCGTTGACATTGTTGTTCAACTAGTTGCTATAAGCAGAACTCTCTTCCCAAATGGCCTCAGTAGGTTTGTTACTTCCTACCCATGGGGAATGCGTCAAAATTACGCTCCACAATTTTCTAGTAGAAATCCTTTCATGTCGTACCGACCTTTTATTGCTTCCTCTTCCAAAAGGAATTCTGCTGCCTTCCCATGGGGGCTGCCATATGATTTCTTTGCTCAAGGGGTTGAAATTGAAGAGAATCATCCACCTGTTGTGAATGTTGACAATGCTGAAGACCAAGAGCCCGAGTCTAAGGGCCCTCCTATCAGTTTCCAGATTCTTGCTCAACTAGTTCAGTCGAATCCCTATGTGGCTGCTGTTTTGGTTCAACCATTTCCGAACAACATTGTGCTCCAGTATGCTCATTCAGGGGCACAACTTTCTCCTAATATACAACCCGAGGAAGTTTTCTCAAGAAGGCACTCAAACTACTCAGACTCTGAATCCTTCTTTGTTATATCAGATGTATCCGCAGTTCATGCCACAACCACCACCTGCTCAAAATGTTGCTCAACCTCCTCCCAGGGTTGCCACTCAAAGGGTCCCCAGGTTCACTCAGCCCAGGCCTGCAGAGTATCAATTTTTATAAGAGAGGATCTTTATTATTTAAGGTTTCTCTACTCATGGTTTTAATGCTAGAGAATTGTGTTTAGTACCGAATGTTGTGCTCTCATAAAAATTCAAGGTACTTGAATTGCCCAAGTACAAAGGTTTGAGTTGTTCTCATAGTTACATGACCATGCACTGCAGGAAGATGGATTTGTATATTGACATTAATGAGTTACTAATCCATTGCTTCTAAGACAGCCTATCTAGGGCATTATTGGATTGGTACATGAATTTGGAACCAGGGAAGATAAGGACGTGCAAAGATTTGTATGAGGCATTCTTGAATCAGTAAAAGTTTAATCTTGATATGGATCCTACAAGATTGCAGTTGCATAATCAGTCACAAAGGTATAATGAGACGTTCAAAGAGTACACACAAAGGTGGCACGAGATGGCTTCAAGAGTCAGGCCTTCTATGTCTGATACTGAGTTAGACAATATCTTTATGGGAACTCTCCAAGGTTTATACTACGAAAATATGGTTGGTAGTTCATCTTCCAACTTCGCTGATATAGTGGTGATTGGAGAGAGGATAGAAAGTGGTCTCAAGTCAGGAAAGATCGCCAGTGGTAACAATAATCGACAATCTGTAGCTAGGAAGCCTCTGAGTAGTTATGCAAAGAAGAAGGAAGGGTAAAAAATGTTGTAACGAAAAGTGTTCCTCAATACCAGGTTCCTATGGCCCATACACCATACTTTCCTTATCCATATATGGCCGTCACTCAGTTCCAATAACAACCTTTAAAATATCAAACACGGTTCCAAAAGCCTCCTCATGCTCCACAACAACAACAGACTCCTCCGGGACAAGCTCCACAAAAGCAATATCAGAGTAACAGAAATTAGAATCAGAATTGTCGTGATCAGGGTCAAAATCAGAATCAAAGGTGTACACAATACACCAAGATCCATGCGTCGCACACTTATTTATTGCCCTACCTGGTGCATGTAGAGGTCATTGTTCCTAAAGAGATTCCACCAGTGGTGTTTCCTTATAATCCAAAACACAACCCCAATGCATTATGTGCTTTCCACGTGGGATATATTGGGCATTCAACTGAAGACTATTTTGTATTTAAGAATAAAGTGCAAGAACTCATTGATCAAGATATTACGTCCTTCACTGAGGAGAATCTAAATGTGAAGAATAATCTGTTTCCCAATCATGGTGATCCAACAGTCAACATAGTTCTTGAAGAAGATGAAATAGAAATGGTCAGTCTGGTGGGTGATTTGAAGACTTCATTGTCAATTATCTCACCAAATTTTCAGAACATGGTATGTTAGATGGTGTTCATGACAACTGTGATGTATGCAATACCGAACCAAATAAATGTGAAGAACTCAAAGGCTAGAACCGTAGAAGAGGTTTTCATTATTGAGCTAATCGAGATTGTGTACCACAAGAAGATTGAGGCTTCAATAAAGAAAATACAACCTATCAACATCCATGTTCCCGCTCCTTTTCTTTACTAAGATTCGAAGGCTGTGCCCTAGAATTATGATGAAATTATCTCTGTTGGTGGAAAAGAGATCCATTTTTCTGATACAAAAATTGTCAACATACCAGGTACAGGTGGGATGACCCGAAACGGTCGCGTATTTGCACCAAAGTATACATGTAAGTGGTGGTTCCTACTCCTCTTCTCAGGCAGGGGTATCTGTGGTTGTTCCCAGTGTTCCAGTTGGAACATTTAAGGGTACTTCCAGTAGCACAACTAAAGCAACCACTTCTAAGGGTAAAGAAGTAGCCAAAGAACAAGAGAAACTTACTGTAGAAGAAGGACAATAGTTTCTTAAGTTTATTAAGAAAACTGATTTCAAGATTGTTGACCAGCTAGGTCAAACTCCTTCCAAGATTTCAATATTGTCATTACTACTCAGTTCAGAGGCTCACCACAAGGCTCTACTAAAGGTTCTTAACAATGCCTAAGTGATGAAAGACGTTACAGTTGATCAATTTAATGACGTGGTGGCTAACATCACTGCAAGTTGGTACTTGGGTTTTAATGAAGCAAAGTTGATAGCCGAGGGGCACAACCACAACAAGGCGTTGTACATCTTTGTTACTTATGCATATACCTTTGTCTCTAGGGTCCTGGTTGATATTGGCTCTTCAGTCAATGTGTTTATGAAGAGAACATTGAGTCAATTGCAGTTTGAAAGACCAAAGATACGAGCTAGTGCACTAATTATATGAGCTATTGATGGATCAAGAAGGGAAGTCATTGGAGAGGTGGATTTTTTAATCTGTGTGGGTCCTCACCAATTCACTAATACCTTCCACTTCTGTTAATCAAAGCCAATCAGCAACTGTGGTTTTATCCTCAACAAAGAATGCTAAGAAGACTCTTGAGAAGGGCCCTTTCTCGGGTTGGGGCCTGATTATGAATGTAACTGAGAAACACGACCGTTTTGGTCTTGGTTATCGTTCTGCTTCCCGTTATCCAAGTGAAAAGGGGAGCAATAAGTTTAATCCAGTTCGATTCAGTAGCGCAGGCTACCAATATGATCTCTCCGTAGAAATGATGGATGGTGCAAGCTCCAACAAGCCAGTAGTCTCCGGTTTCGTCCACAAGTGTCTTCCGAGATTCAAACTAGACAATTGGACCTCTACTGTAGTCCCTATGGTCTTTTCAGAAGAGATGTAATTCATTTTGTTTTTCTCGTCCCTTGCCTTTTCTTGAGGCATGTGGATAGCTTGTATGAGTTTTCCATTATTTTAAAGATATTATGAAATCAATGAAACGCAATTTTTTTTACATTCAAAATCAAGATGCCTTTCATTTCTGTTATTTTTACCTTTTCACTAAAATAAAAATGGCAAAAGTTATTTTTTTTCTTTTTACACTTTTTCAAAAGCTCATTCTAAAATAAGCTCATACACATGTAGAGCAAATAATTCCACTGAAAACAACTTGGTTAAAGTTCACAGTAAATCTGGGTTTCTGATTAACCAAGCCGAAGACGAAGACGACAGTGAGGAAAATTGTGAAGTACTGGCTGGACTTGCAAGGCTTCTTGAGTACAAGGAGAAAAAGATTCAGCCACACAAAGAGACGATAGAACTGATCAATCTGGGTTTTGATGAAGTCAAAAGAGAAGTCAAGATAGGGGCATCCTTCGCCGAGTATGTACATAATGAGTTGGTCAAGATACTTTGTGAGTATGTTGATGTATTCGCCTGGTCATATCAAGATATGCATGGGTTGGATACCAATATTGTTGGACATCGTTTACCACTCAAGCCCGAATATCCTCCGGTTAAACAGAAGCTTCGCAAAACCAGACCCGACATGGCACTAAAGATTCGAGAAGAGGTTAAAAAGAAGTTTGATGCTGGTTTCTTAGCTATTGTTGAATATCCTCAGTGGGTTGGTTACGAAGAAAGATGGGAAGGTTAGAATATGTATGGATTATCGAGATCTTAACAAAGTGAGTTTGAAGGATGACTTTCCTTTGCCTAATATTGATGTTCTTGTAGACAATACTACTTAACACTCATTCTTTTCCTTCATGGATGGGTTCTCATGGTACAATCAAATCAAGTTGGTTCCAGATGATATGGAGAAGACAACTTCCATTACACCTTGAGGAACATACTGCTACAAAGTCATGCCATTTGGTTTGAAGAATGCAGGGACAACATATCAACGTGCTATGATGACTCTCTTTCATAACATGATCCAAAAATAGATTGAAGTTTATGTAGACGATATGATTGGTGAAGCCAAGACTGAAGACGGCCACTTGGTGTTAGCGATAAAAGGGAAAATGTATGAACACAACCCAAATAAGTTTTAAAACAAAACTAATAAAAAGAGATAAGGGTCCATGGGTTAATTATACAAAGGGAAGGTATTATCACCCTAAACATCCATGGTTCTCCATGGGAACCACTTTCAAAATATGTACATTTTAGTTAGAAAAAAGGTGTTGTTTGTAAAAGATTGGAAAGATGGGAAAATAAGTATATTTTTTTTCTTCTTAATTTTTGTGTTTGCCAAGACTTTTGAAGTGTCATGCCTAAGTACCAACAAAGTGCAATGGAGGATCAAAACCTTGTAGCTTGTGGTAAAAATATCAAATATATTTGTTTTGATTCAATTTTAATGAAAAAATATTATGTCATTTTAAGGAGAATACTCAACTAGTCACCCAGGAGTATGGGAACTTTGCATCATCATGAGAAGGACTCCAACTTGGATAAAAATCTATAAGTATGCCACTAGATCTCTTAGTTGGAAAATAATTATCATCAATACTATGGTGATAGGAGAATTATATCTCGACTATTAAAATGACTCATGTATAAACTTTGAAAAAAAGTTTAAAGGGAAAAAGTGCATAAAGGGAAAAAAAACAATTTGAATGAGTTATGAATTTTTAAGTCTTTTGAAATTAGTCTGAATATGCTTAAGATGAATTATTATGTATTAGAAAAAGGTTTTGAAATTCACTTGACAAAATTCAAGGTTTATTGAGAAAGTGATTCAAATTTGAAATTAAGAAGATTTTTGAAAAGAGGGAGAAGATTTGAAAATTAAAGACAAGAAGGAGAAGAAGAGACTATCCTAGAGCATAAAGTAAAATCTAGGGAGGAAAGATCTAACCTAGAGATAGCAAGATTTATGACATAAGTCAAACAATAACTCCCTCCTTTGGATTAAGCCTCAAGCAAACCAAATAATCATGCATCAGATGAAACCAAAATAACCAAGCCAAGTCTTCACAAAGAAGTCCAAAGTCAGATGAATCTCAAGGTCTTAAATCACAATCTCCCAAAGCAGAGCTCAAGGTCCTAGCTCTTAGTCCAAAAGTCCATAACAATGCTAAGGATAGTAACCTCAAGTCCATGAATCAAGAGAAAACTTTAAGAGTTTTTTCTTTATTATTTTTTTTTACAAGGAAATGAAAGTCCAAATATACAAAGAACAAATAACAAGCCATAAAACAATATGATATGAGATGCTAAAATAAAAGCATAAAGTATATAACAAGAAATAAAAGCATAAAATAAATGACATTAAAATAAAGCTAATGTAATAAGATGTTAGTAAATTATGTTAGTGATAAAAAATAAAAGATGTTTTGGTCATTTTTTTGGAGAACACTCAACTATTCACCCACAAGCATGAAAATATGAACCTATGCATCATCATGAGAAAGGCTCCAACTTGGATAAAATCAATAAGTATGCTACTAGATCTCACAAATGAAAAGGGAGCAATATTTTCACATAATACCATGAGGAATAGGAGACTTACAATCTCACTTATGAAAATGCCTTACTTTCGGGACAAATTTAGCGCTATGTTAAGCATTCGTAATTGGACTTATGTAGAAGTCACAACTATCTGAGGTCGGTTAATAATAATGTTAGTGTTAATACATGCTAGAGAAATGATATGTAAATCATTATCCTAAAGCCATGCCGCACAAAAAAGAAAAGAAAAAGAAAAATGATCAAGCACAAAAGCTAGAAGGATGGTCCATTACTTCAATCCATACTTCATAGTGCTTAGGACAAACTTATGCATCAATCCGAAGTACCTTAAATGATTCATGATCAATTAGGAGGTAGATTTGGAATGATGAAAGTTCATCAAGTACCAATCCATACATCATGAACAAGATGGACACAAGCCATCCATTTGATCTAGGGAAAAGAAAGAGATGAAGAAGAAGGGGACAAGAGAGATCACACCGAAATTGGATCAAATGTTTGATCAAGTCATCATCAAAATCAATCATCCATTTTGGTGGATTAGGGTTTTCACCCCATCAACACCCAAGATTCATTGAGTTTGATGAGACTTATGGTTTAAACCATCATGATCCAAGGCCAACAGAAGTTCACAATGGTCACACAAATATAAAATGAAATAAAAATGCACTAAAAGTATTTTTTAAAATGAATTTTAAAATATAACTAAAATAAAAAATCCATAAGGTCCTTCAAAACACCAAATAAATGACCAAGAAAATTATGGAAGGTTAGAAATAAAATTAGAAGCATATAATAAATTTTTTTGAATTTAAAAATACATAAAAGTATTTTTAAACCAATTAAAACAAAGGAGAAAAGATAAATTCCATGAAAAATAGAAAATCAGTGAAATAAAATATGAAAAAATAAAAATTAGATAAAGAAAAGTAAAAGAGAATTTTATAAATTATTTTGGGATTCTTTGGATGTAAAATGAATTTTCTATGAATTTTAAAAGAAAATGAAAAAAAGAAAAAGAATTAAAATCAGAAAAAATACGAAGCGTTGGATCAAGCCTCGTTAATTGATGGGGCAGTTCCAACACTCTTCAAGTTAGGGCACATGATGGAATTCAACACAAACAACACACGAGATCTAATTCAAAACGAACCAATCAAAACATTTCATTTGTCCAACGTGTCTGACTAAGCTCAGATGACCTGTAACACTTTGGTCATCTTCTCCGGTGATCTCTCACCAGATTTTCATGGTTTGTAAATCTAGAACACGAGACTACCACCATTGTGATCCTCTTCTCATCCCAAATTTAACATTATGCTCCAAATTCATTTATCTAAACTGAGCACGGGGAATTCTAGAGAAGTTTTAGAAGCAAGCAAGCCACGAAAAATAAAATTAAATGATGAACAGAATCAGTCAACACCAGATAAGTTAGGGGAAAGCATCAGAGAGTGAAAATCTACATTGTGGTAACTTGTTTGAGTTCAAATGATGCTCAAAACTACCTTGCCCAAATGGTTATTATAAGTTGATGAAGCTCGATCTGGTTAGAGAACTTCAGAAGGTCTCAAAGCTTGGGAATTGTTGCAAAAGTTTCATAGGATGCCGAAGATGCTAACGAAATCAAGAAATTGGATTGAAATAAGTTGAAATTCAAAACATGATAGTTGAATATTTTTGGAATTTTTCAGATTGCAACAGGGGTTTCTTAGCTCTCCAAAGCTTGGAAATGAATGCAATAGCTTCCTCTACTTATAGGAAATGTGTTTGGATCCAAATACGTGCGGAATAAAGTTGAATTCGTGTAAAACGAATTTGATCATGAAGTGAGAAAAATGTGACTTGCAACTCGTCAAAACTCAGCCAAATGATGCATTTCAAGGGTCAATTAACTTATGGAGACTTGGTTAAACATATTTAGGTCCAAAACGCGTTCTAATTTGGCTTGGAATTGAGATTAGTGAAGTTCAAATTTTGGGCAATGGTGATTTCTTCAGTTCTAAGTCACCATGTTCAACTCAATGGTGCATCTTGCTCATGAGGCTTTTTGGTTCCATTCTTTTTGCAATGTGTTGACATCATAGCAAAGATTATGATGTGCCAAGAAAGGTTTCATTTGGATGTTTGAGCATAAAGTTATGGCATGTTGAAGTTGGCATGAAAAACCGGTCATGTAACTTAGAAAATTTTAAGTATCCAATGGCTGAAAATGACCTGTAATGTCTCAATAAATTCCATGGCCTTCCAAGCATAATTTGACCTTGACTCTTGAAGCAAACTTGTAGAGTGCATCACAAATGATATTGTGCAAAAATAATCATCCTCAAATATTGAAAATTGAAGAAGTTACAATCCTTTAAAGTTTAGAAAAAATCACTTGAAAATAACTCAAATTTCATTAAGTCCACAAATGACCTATAATGTCTCCAAACTTTTGATGATCCTCCAAGCATAATTGGATCTTATCATGTAAATATAAGTTGTAGAGGATATTGAGAAGAGTCATATGCAAATAAACAACATTAAAAAAATGTTAAGAATTGAAGGAGTTGTGATCTTTGGAACTTTGACTTCTAATGTTATCTTTTTGGGTCAAACCACTTGGAACAAGCTTGTGTACTTGGACTTTTCTTGCATTTCAAGGTACATGGATGATCATATGAACTCAAAATAAGGTATATTTGAATATCTCTTGATTGGAATGCTCAAAGATTTAGGTAACTTATTGAAGAAGGCATGGAAATAAACACATGAACCTTTGACTTTCTTTGAGAAGTTAGCAACAGAACTTTGATGTATTCTTGATCAAAATGAGATTGAAAGGTGCTTTAGAAATTTAGAGGTCATGAATTTAAAGATAACCCCTTTTAAAGCCAATGTTTGGCCCCATTTTAGCTTGAGGAATCAACACAAACCCCAATTGAGGAGCCATGCTTGATACTCTTGATGTGAAACCCTACCTTGCACAATAAATGAATGCTTTATAAGTTCAAAAGGAATGATTACCAACTACCAACCAAGTGATAGCTTAACAAAGATAACCAACCAAAGGTAACAAGAAATATTACCTAACTATCAGCCAAGTGATAACTTAACAAAGGTAATAAGAAAGGGTAAGAGAAATTATTACCTACTATCAGTCGAGTGATAACTTAACAAAGATAATAAGTTCAAAAGGAAATATTACCAACTACCAGCCAAGTGATAGCTTAACAAAGGTAACCAATCAATGGTAAAGGAGAATATTACGTACTATCATCCAAGTGATAGCTTAACAAAGGTAACCGATCAACGGTAAAGGAGAATATTACCTACTATCAGCCAAATGATAGCTTAACAAAGATAATAAGAAAAAGAAAAGATTATCAATTACCATCCAAGTGATAACTTAACAAAGGTAACCAATCAACGGTAAAGGAGAATATTACCTATTATCAGCCAAGTGATAGCTTAACAAAGGTAATAAGCAAAAGGAATCAAAGTTCAACCCATGCATGAACTGGAGAGAAATGGCCAAAGAAGACTCAACCCATTGAAAAAACAAACTCAATTTGGGATTAATTCCATCCAGATAATGAACTGGGAATGGAAACTGAAACGAAACCTTCCACGAAGGTCAAACTCAGTGGGGAATTAGAAAGGATAAACTCTTTCTGCTTAAGGTCAACACTCTATTGGAGAGAGGACGCACACACTCTGCAGGGAGGAAAACACTAGAGAGTGGGGAAGCACCAAGAAATGTAAAATGCACAAATAAACACCATGATGCTAAGCACATATATATGAACATATATATGAATATGATGACAAAACAGACACAAAGGGTTAGACCAATAACACGGTACAACCAGATATCGGCTAATCTCAATGAGATGGAGATGCTACTAGGAATCTTGCTAGAGATTCTACCAAAGAGAAACCCGCAATGAAAGATTAGAAACGCATAAGTGAAGCTAAATCATGATACAAAGATAAAAAACCTTATGGAAAGAGAAAAAGATATTGCTTGGAAACCCAAAGCTTAATATTTTAAAATCATGAACTCCATTTTAAGGGGGATTTGTCAGGGATAAAGGACACCCGACTAAAATTCGTGTCGAAAACTTGCTGGCGACCTCAATATGAGTTATGCGGTTCCCGCAATCTTGTGCTAGGGAAACTGATGTTCTTGGATACATACAACAAAAGGGAGAAATTGTTTGGAGGACACTGAGCTCCACTCTTCAAGATCTTACCATCCTCGAGATTTTTGTTGACATTCCTCTCTTATTTTCACAAGTAGAGGAAAAATATATTTTTTGTAAAGTATAAAACACGATTGTTTATAGATCTTTTGTTTCAAAAGTTTTTATTAGAAATAAATGAAATTTCGTAAACTGAAACAAGATAAGAATAGTAAATGAATAGGCAAAAGGCTCAAATTTTATTGATATAATGGTAGTCCACGAATGCATGACTCCATGGATCATTACAAAGTTGAAAAATGGTAAATACATGGAAATGGCTACATTGAAATATAATGACCACTATTCTCCCTAACAACTTTGAATTCCGCTATGTTCTGAACTTCGGTTGAGGATGACTGAATGAGAACCTTTGATAGACAATGTTGCTTCAAATGATCAAGTTTGGTCTGATGCAGTTATTTGCCATAATCCATAATTTTTGCCTAGATTGTCCTTTAGGGTTCAATCTGCCGGGGCGATTACTTTCTGTTTTTGTCTCTAACTTTTTCCTGGACCTCCCTTTCGGGTTTTCAATCCACCGAGACGCTCATTTTTTCCTAAGCCTCCCTTTCGGGTTTTCAACTTAACGAGCTATTTTTTTTATTTTTTTTAGGAGAAATGTTTCTTGACTGCATCGACATTTACAGGACGAGGGAGCTCTTCACCATCCATAGTTGTAAGAATCAATGCACCACCAGAGAA
Organism: Lathyrus oleraceus; assembly: GCF_024323335.1. Taxonomy (NCBI): domain Eukaryota; kingdom Viridiplantae; phylum Streptophyta; class Magnoliopsida; order Fabales; family Fabaceae; genus Lathyrus; species Lathyrus oleraceus. The sequence goes on along the minus strand of NC_066582.1, from coordinate 150,498,994 downwards.
AGCTTTCTTAACAACATACGGGCCTTCATAATTAAGAGTCCACTTTCACCTAGAATTAGTGTTGAAAGACAAGATCTTCTTGAGCACAAGGTCACCTTCTCTGAACACACGAGGTCAAACCTTATATTCAAACGCTTTCTTCATTCTCTTATGATATAATTGGCCATGACACAAAGTCGTCATTCTTTTCTCTTCAATCAAAATCAATTGATCATATATGTTTTGAAACCATTCAGCCTCATACAATTTGGCTTCCATCAAGACTCGCATTGATGGTATGTCAACCTCTATAGGGAGTACTGATTATGTGCCATACACAAGAGATAAAGGGTTTTCCCCTGTCTAAGTGTGGACGGATGTACGATACCCATGCAAAGCAAAAGGGAGCATCTCATACCAATCCTTATACGTGACAACCATCTTCTGGATAATCTTCTTAATATTCTTATTTGCATCTTCAACAACCCCATTCATCATAGGTCTGTAAGGAGAAGAGTTATGATGTTGAATATTGAACTTTGGACACATCTCTTTCATCATTTTGTTGTTCAAGTTTAACCCATTATCGGTAATGATCTTACTTGGAACACCATATCGGAAAATAATTTGATTCTTGATAAACATGACCATAATCTGCTTGGTCACATTAGCGAAAGATACCGTTTCAACCCATTTGGTGAAGTAGTCAATGGCTACTAGAATGAAATAATGTTCATTTGAAGCTTTGGGTTGAATCATACCAATCATGTCAATTCCCCACATAGATAAAGGCCATGAGGATGAAATAACATTGAAAAGCATCAGAGGCACATGAATCCTATCAACACAAATCTTACATTTATGGAACTTCTTCATATATTTACAACAATCAGATTCCATTGTCAACCAATAGTAACCCACCCTTAACATATTTTTAGCCATTGCATGTCCATTGGCATGAGTACCAAAGGATCCTTCATGAACTTCTTGCATTAACATGTATGCTTCGTGTCTATCCACGCATCTAAGAAAAACTATGTCAAAGTTTCTCTTGTATAACACATCTCCATTCAGAAAGAAATTGCCAACTAGTCTTCTCAAAGTCGTCTTATCTTTGCTGGATGCCCTAAGCGAGTGCTCCTGACTTTGGAGGAAACACTTAATATCATAATACCAAGGTTTATCATATGTAACTTCTTCTGCTTCATATACAAGAGCAAATCATTCAAGGCGCATAATTCTGACACTATGTGTGTCATTCCAACGATTTACATTGTACATAGAAGACAAAGTAGCCAAAGCATCTACCATTTTATTCTCTTCATGAGGTATATGATGAAATTCAACTTTATTGAAGAAAGTCAACAACCTCCTTGCATAATCTTTTTAAGGAATCAAACTAGGGTGAAAAGTCTCCCATTCTCCTTAAATATGATTAACCACCAGGTATGAATCTCCATATACATCAAGGATCTTACTCCTCAAATCAATGGCCTCTTAAAGACCTATGATACAAGCTTCATATTCTACCATGTTGTTCGTACAATCAAACATCAATCTTGTAGTGAAAGAGATATGAGAACCCTGAGGAGTAATGATGATTTCCCCAATTCCATTACCACAAGCATTAACAACTTCATTTAACACTAAACCCCACCGGGATCCAGGCTCTGGTCCTTCTTCAGGAAACGGTTCATCACAATATTTAGCTTTTAAGTACATACATCGTCATCGGGGAAGTCAAACCTGATGGATTGATAATCATCGATCGGCTGGTGAGCCAAATGATCTGCAAGAATACTTCCTTTGACCACCTTTTGAGTATGGTACTCAATATCATATTCAGACAATAACATCTACCAATGAGAAATCCTTCCAGTTAAAGCAGGATTTTCAAAAATATACTTGATTGGATCCATTTTGGATATCTTCCAAATGGTATGATTAATCATATACTGGCGTATACTTTTGGCAGCCCAAGCTAAAGCATAACAAGTTTTCTCAAGCATGGAATACTGAGATTCACAATATGTAAACTTCTTACTTAGATAGTAGATAGAATGTTCCTTTCTACCAGTTTCATCTTGTTGTCGAAGCATGCAACCCATGGACTCTTCTAACACAGTTAAATACATAAGCAGCAGTCTTCCTTCCACTAGAGGATACAAGACAGGAGGTTCAAGCAGATACTCCTTGATGTCGTCAAAAACTTTATGGAAATCTTCTGTCCAAACGCAATCGTGATCTTTACATAGAAGCTTGAAGACTGGCCCACACATGGCAGTCATGTGAGATATAAATCTGGATATGTAATTCAGACGCTGGAGGAGTCCTCTGACTTGTTTTTCTATCTTTGGTGCAGGAATTTCTTGAATGGCTCTGACTTTACCAGAATCTACTTCAATACCTTTCTGGATGGCAATAAAACCCAACAACTTTCCTGAACAGACACCAAAAGTACATTTATTAGGATTCAGACGGAGTTTAAACTTTCTCAACCACTGAAATAGCTTCAATAAATACTCAACATGATCTTCTCCAGTCTTTGAATTAGAAATCATATCATCGACATAGATTTCTATCTCTTTGTGCATCATGGTTTGGAAAAGAGTAGTCATGGCTCTTTGGTACGTTGCACCAGCATTCTTTAAACTGAAAGGCATCACTCTATAGTAGAAATTTCCCTAGGGTGTAACAAATGTTGTCTTTTCCATTCCCTCGGGTGCCATCTTGATCTGATTATAACCGGAGAAACCATCCATAAAGGAGAAGATATTGAACTTAGTTGTATTATCTATCAACATGTCAATGTGTCATAGAGAAAAATCATCTTTGGGGCTTGCTTTGTTCAAGTCTTTATAATCAACTCACTTCCTAACTTTACCATCCTTCTTTGGAACAGGCACAATGTTAGCCACCCACTGAGGATACTTTGAAGTAACAAGAAAACCAACATCAATATGCTTTTGCACCTCCTCTTTGATCTTGACAACCATATCAGGATGAGTTCTTATTAACTTTTCTTTAACCGGCGGACATTCTGGCCTCAACGAAAATCTATGCTCCACAATATCAGTATGCAGACCGGGCATATCTTGATAAGACCAAGCAAACACATCCACATATTCTCTAAGAATATCTACCATCCTCTTAACATCTGGACAAAGTAGTGCCCCAATCTTGGCTTCTTTCTTATTATCTTCGGACCCCAGCTTAATCACTTCCGACGACTCTTTATGAGGTTGAATGGTATTTTCTTCGTGCTCAAGAAAATGGGAAATCTCATCAGGAACCTCTTTAACATCTTCCTCTTCCATTTCAAACACAGAGAATTCAAATTTGGGAGAGGGTATAGGGTCATTATTTTCAATGGGTTTAACAATCAATCTGCATAATGATTTTATTCTTGATTTTCGAATATGAACAAATAGACGCACATTGTGATGTAGATATAAAAGCGATTATTATCTTGTTTTTTATGTTACCATTTTTCCGAAAAAAGAAAAAAGAGAACATAATATGGATAAACGAAATAATATTTTATTATTGATGACAAAATCTGAAACGAGGCCCACATTGATTCATTTTCACCTTGGGCATAGTGAAATGATTTTGAAAATAACAAAAACATATCATTTTGACAAGTGAGTAACATAAGGAACATTAACATCAATCCAATTCTGGAATATCAATCCATGTATCACAAAGTTTGGCGCTTCTTGTTCTTCATCATCTTCCAGGATTGCGGCAGCAGGCTGATCTTTGGAATGAATAAAGCCATCATTGTGAAATACTTCTTAAATTCACTTCAAATCTCTTCGGGTCGAACCAGGTGAAAAGCCCAAACCAGCCATGTTCTTGTTCTCGGCAAGTTCAACAACTTGTCCCCATCTAGAAGGTTGACCATTCTCCACCACTTGTTGGGCATCTTTCAAAGATGTCATGGATTCCCCATTCTTCTTAACATCATTATCATTAACAGAAATAGCTTGAAACAAAGCTCCCACAACTTCGTAAACATCAATGTATGAAAACGAAGAGAGATGACTCACCAACATGGCTTGCTCGCCACCCACGATTAATAACTTCCCATTCTTCATAAAAATTAGCTTTTGATGGAGAGTGACGTCACTTCCCCAATTTCATGAATCCATGGACGACCCAGGAGACGACTATAGGCGGGATGAATATCCATCACTTGAAAAGTGATCTGAAACAAGAACGGACCTACCTTCATTGGGAGATCAACTTCCCCAATTACGGCTTCCTTGAGCCATCGAAGGATTTCACTACAACTCCACTAAACCTCATTGGAGCACCTTGATAGGAAAGTTGGGACAAAATGGACTTGGGCATAACATTCAGAGAAGAACCAGTGTCCACCAGCACATTGGACAAGGCATCTTATTGACATCTCATAGAAATATGCAGAGCCAAGTTATGATTCCTCCCTTTCTGAAGCAACTTTTCATTATTGAAGATTAGATTGTTACACGTAGTAATTTTGGCCACAATGCCATCAAACTGATCAATCGTCACATTGTGATCCACATAGGCTTGCTCCAAGACCTTCTTCAAATCCTCTCGGTGAACTTCTGAATTCATCAACAAAGATAAGACAGATATCTTGGATGGGGTGTGCAGTAACTAATCCACCACATTGAAATCACTTCTCTTAATCAATTTTAAAACTTCATCCAAATCAGAATTCTGATCCACATCGCTAGACTGGCTATACTGCATAACAAATTTTTCTCTTGAGTTGGTTTCCCCACCACAACATCTTCAGTTCTTTTAGGAGCTGTAGCCACAAATACTCGACCACTTCGGGTCACACCACTTACATCGATAATGTTTACAACAGACGAAAAAGAAGGAATATGGACCTCTTTACCATCTTCCACCATGGTAGTATTGTACTTGTAAGGAACATCTTTATCAGACTCGTAGGGCATATGACCCGCCAAATAAATGACCAACGAAGAAACAACAAACTTCTGACCATTATATGCAATCACAACTGGTTCTAGGATATTAAAACGGGGAACTATGACGTTTACCTCATGCTCATCTTCATCTTTATCCCTCGTGATATTAATAAGATTTTGATACAACATCTCTTGTAAGTCTATTTTCACTACAACACACCTTCAAGGGCTTCTGGAACAAATGTGGCAAGAATCATGCTCATGCTCATAATAACTCAGTTCGCACAAAGTTGCATGTATCTCAACCAAGGATCTTCTGATCAGATTGACATAAAAAACACGGTATTTTCCAAGACATCCTTCGACCATATTCACAGTTGCACCACCATGTTTAGGCAACAAATTAGCTTGCACATTGGGACCAGAGTCTTCAAAAGAAAAAATACCACTTGCATTAATCTTCTCACCTCAACTTTCAAAGCGAAACAATTTTCAATATCATGATCGGGTGCACCTTGATGGAATGCACAATGATGGAATGCACAATGATGATCAGATTTATCCCACCATGGAAGCTCTTTCGGAACAGTTGGTGGAGTTCTTGTCTGTACCAAATTCTTTTGTATCAAAGAAGGAAATAATTCTACGTAGGACATCGGACTTGGATCAAACTGTGCAGGTTTCTGGACACGGTTCTGTTGATGTTGTTGATATTGTTGATTGGTACGTTGTTGAAAATGTGGTTGATAACTTGGTGCTATTTGAATGATCGGAGTATGATTAATAACTTGAGTAATTGACGCCACATGCTGATGACACTGATTGTTTCTCGGAGATCTCCTACGCTTCTCTTACGAAATAGCATTTGCATCATGTTCCTTCTTCTTGGGCAAACCATTATCATACTTTCTGGAACTGTCAAATGAACCACATTCTTTCAATCTTCTTTCACGGAGACCTTCATCCAATATCATTCCCATGTTTACCATTTCGGTGAAATCCCTATGAGCACTTGCAACCATCCGGTCATAGTAAAATGGACTCAATTTTTTCAAAAACAGCTTTGTCATCTCTTTCTCTTCTAACGGAGGTCTGACTGTGAAACAGTCTCGCGCCATCTCTGCACATACTCTTTGAAAGTTTCTTTATCCTTTTGGGACATAGCACGGAGTTGATCTCTGTTCGAAACCATGCCAATGTTATACTTTTACTGACGAACAAAATCTTCACTTAGGTCGTTGAATGTTTGTATCTGAGTGCTATAAAGTCCCGTGTACCACATTAAAGCAGTACCAGTTAGACTGTCTTGAAAGTAGTGAATCAATAATTGATGGTTATCAGTTTGAGTCGACATCTTGCGAGCATACATCACCAAGTGACTCAGAGGATAAGAGTTGCCCTTGTACTTCTCAAAATCAGGAACTTTGAAATTATGCAAAATCTTCACATTAGGAACAAAGCACAGATCATGAGCATTCTTCCCAAACAAATTTTTCCCCTCAAAGCTTGAAAATTATTCAGCATAGCTTGAAACTGATCCTGAAATTCGTCCATCCTTTCATAGACACCAACAGTTTCACTAATGTCAGCATGGAAAACAGGTTCTTCAACATAAGGAGCAACGTTGACCATATGAGGTGGTACAATCATAACCGGCTGAGCCATGGGAAATTTAACAGCAAGTTGATACCCTTTAGGCACAAAGTTAGGAGGCATGCCTCAAGGGAAACCATGAGGCATATGGTGCTACAGAGCACTGACTAGAGCCACATAAACTGGCATAGAGACAATTTCAGAAATCGCAGTCCTCTAAAGTGGAGTCTGAGGAGCAGGAGGCTGATTCTGAGCAGCCACCAGAGTTTCCATCATAGCAGTGAGCCTTTCATAATGGTCCCTCAAAGTAGTCACCTCTTCACGGAGTTCACGATTTTCTTGCTCTAGACGATCCATCTTCTTTAGTTGATTAACACGAGTGTTGTACTGGTGAGACAACTTGTCTGAATAAAGACCAAGAAAGGAAGAAATACGACCCTTGGCAAAGTTACTCAAAGCAAGACCAAGATGCAACAGCATACATGATATGCAAATGTGAATTTTTTTCAAGGAACTTTAAGACATAAAATAAGTTGCAAACATCATAAAGTGAATTATGCGTTTCAAAGTACTAAAAATCTCATTTTATTAATAATGTGAAGGATTACAATCAGAAATACAATTTCAAGGATTATAAACGGAAAGAAACTATATATATGGAATCATGTCAAATAACGACCCTAACTCCAAGCTGATACTTCTTACGAGGTCTTTTGATTCCCTTTTCATAATTGCTTTTCATGGCGTCCTTCTCCATCACGAGTTGGTCCATAATGCCTTTCCAAACACCAGAAGTAGGAAGATGAGTAGATGATGAAATGTTATAGAAAAATAAATCCTTTTGGTCCCTTGACCTCTCCATAGCACGTTGCTCAAGAAACTCTATCAAGTCATCCCTTTCTTTCAACTGCTTATGCAAGTCTACTTTTTCAAAGTCTGAGGTCTGAAACTTAGCTTCCCAATCATCCCTCTCTTGCTCCATCCTATTCAAATCCTCTTGCAACTCCTCTATGCTTTTAATAGTGGGCGATTTGACCATTAATAAAGACATAGGCTTTCATAAGCGTATGTCATCTTGAATTCTTTTGCTCTCTTCTTCACCTAACTAGTGTAAGGCTCCAAAGCTACACAATTCTTCAATCCAAGCTCACTTTTTCCTTTCCTATGGATATTGTGCCAATCATGCACCATCCTAGCTTTCAACTCTTGACTGTCTTTCCCTTCCTGGAAAACTAAACCTTCTAACATGGTGTTATTAGTTTTGTCCTTCATAGCGAACCCAACTTGACGTCTTGCCAAAGCCGAAATGTAGTTGCTTCCTCCTTGTGTACCAAGAAGAGGCACATTAGAGAACTCCCCACAACTATCAATAATATCGACGTCGTTGTAAATAGAAGAATACCAAGTTATGTCATCATTGGTGAGAGACATAAGTCTTTTAGGACCACCTTAAACAACCCTTATTTTCTTTGAAGATAGGAGACTATGGTAAGTGCGAAATAAACCACTTGTATAGTAAAGGTGCACAACAAACAATAGTTCCACCCCCCTTAGAAGTCATATGATGAATGGAGAAATAAGTATCACCAAGAAAAGTTGGAACATGATTCCCAACCAAAAAGATCATAATAACTTTAACATCAACAAAATTGTCAATTTTGGGGAACAAGATCAAACCATAGATGACTAAGGCAGGGATATATTGAAAAGTTGCCATGCTACCATCATTGGCCAAAGAAAAAGCTTTCTCAATCAAATTTTTTGAAGTCAACCCTCTAATACCTCCTTTGACAATGAGATTAACATCTATGTCAAATTTCCTTAGGTGAATAGCCTCAGTAATAACTCGAGACTCAAGAATTCCTTCCACCCCACTAAAAAGAACTCTACCAGAAACTGGCATTCCCAAAAGATAAGCATACTCCTCCATGGTAGGAAACAACTGATAATCATGGAAAGTGAAGCATCAGTAAACAGGATCGTAGAAATGAACCAAAGTACAGATAAGACCATCTTCAACATTAGTAGATAGAACAAAAAAAAGTCTCCCAAAACGGTCTTTGTAATCCTTAGGATCATCCACAAGAGATGCTAGCTTCCTTGATTCCATGAGATCGGGACGTCTGAAACTGTATTTCTGAGTATTCCTTCTTTGAATATCCATAGTCAAAATATCTGCGATGCTTTCAAAGAGAGTCTCTAAACTCCTTGAAAACAAAAAAAAAGCTCATGAATGCAATGAGTGCATGATGCAATAACCACAAACAAGATCACACAAGGCACACAAACAAGGTCCAAAGTTTCGAAGTCACGAGCATGGAGCCAAAGGTAAGATCCAACCCATGATGTGTGTACTAAGGGTATAATCACCTGTAGGAAAAGGTTCTAAAGTGTTCCCAGAGTCATAATTCCATCTTTTGGATATTAACGAATTAAATGACTACTTGCCAACCAACAATATTCTCAAGAGAAACTCGTTCAGTGTAGTATCGCGTAATAACTAATTCAAGTCTACACCTGAATAGCCATCACACTACCTCCTAAAAGGAGAAGATAGGTTAAGGGTTCTAAGGTTCTCATCTTCTCGGGCTCCCAGGTCGGAAAAAGTAATGCCAACTACGAATACTTGTGTGACATCAGTAAACCCAAAGGGGCCTCCACTGAGCGGGGGATCTCAAGTCAGCTTATTAAGGATTAACTCCACGTACGCCTAACAAGACTATACCACCCTCTTATCATAAGAACTCTCAAGTTTGGGTATATGACTTATCTCACCACATAGAGATCACCAAGCACCAGACATAACAAACAATAACAAACAATAACAAACAACAACAAACATAATATATACACGTAAACAAAGATAGGCTAAACCCACTAAGGACTACTCCCCAACAGAGTTTCCATTTTCCTGTAGCGGTAAAAAAAATTGATATTAAGCTATTGATTAACTTAAGTCATAAAGCAAGAGTTGCCACCGCACTTTTATTATTTCCAAAGGAAAAGGGAAAAAGTATGAACAAAACCCAAAGAAATTTTAAAACAAAACTAATAAAAAGACAAAAGGGTTTGAGGGTTAATTATGCAAAGGGAAGGTATTAGGACCATAAACATCCATGGTACTCCATGGAAGCCTCTTTAAAAATATGTACATTTTAGTTTTAAAAAAAGGTGTTGTTTGTAAAAGATTGGAGAGATGGGAAAAGAAGTATGTTTTTTTTCTTAATTTTTGTGTTTACCAAGACTTCTTAAGTCTCATGTCTACGTACCAACAAAGTACAATGGAGGATCAAAATCTCGTACTTCATGGTAAAAATATCAAAGATGTTTGTTTTGATTCATTTTTAATGAAAAGACATTTTGTCATTTTAAGGAGAATACTCAATGGAATGTTAGAAGATTAAGTTTGGAAAATGGGGTTATGTTGGTAATTTGCAGTTAGGTAGTATGTGTTAAATTTGGACTTGAAATTGATTTTAGCTTTGTCAAGTTAATTATGTTGTTAACTGTTATTGAATTGTGCAGGTTGTTAGAAAATGACTTTGTATGTTATGATATTGCATGGATCGTGGCATGTTTGTTTGAATTGGATTATAAATGGTTAGGATGTATGTCAAGCTTGCACTATGTATATATGCATGAATGAATGCTAATCATGTATGTATGTTTGGTGTATGTTTTAAAGGGCTACTTTTGGAACTTGAATGTGAATCATTTTACAAATATGATGATGATGACGTGGTTTTGATATTTGTTTGAATGTGCGGGTTTGGACAAGTTTGTGGCACATGCCAAGCAAATTTAAGAGAACAAGCCAATTGGAAGTGAATCATGAAGAAAATACTGAATTAAAGAGAGGTAGGTCTAGGAAGAGTCAACTTTCTAAAATTTCAATGCTTAATAGTTGACCAAAAGTCAATTGTTGACCTAAAGTTAGATGTTTGAAACTTTCTTTTTTCCAGTGTAATTACATTTCTTGTAGCTTGTAATGCTTTGTAATAACTTCTGACTTTGTATTTGACCTTTGCATCTTGATGTTTGACTTATAATAGTTTGACTTAGCTTGTGTATGCAATAAGATACTTTAATCTCCCCCCCCCCCATTTGTAATTTGAATGAATGAACCCAATTGAATGTCTTGATCTTAAACTAACAATGTATCCAAACCCAAAGTAAGAAACTTCATAAGTCTTAGTCAATTGTTTAACCAAAAGCTAATGGTTGACCAAAAGTCAACAAGGGCATGAATAAGTTCCAAACCCTTTTCTTATAATATGTATCAATACCAATATCCATGTTTGGACTTGAAACATAGGGACTTCTAGGAATTAGGGCAATAAGTCAACTTTCAAAGTTGATTTGGACCCAAAAACTCAACTGCGTCACAAAAGCTTCCAATCCAAGTAATCACAACAAAACTTCTTTGAAAATAAAGCCTTGATCCCCCGTGTTGAGAAAGAATTCACACAATGGTCATAATAGAACCTTAACCACAAGAATCCATCTAACAACCACATGAATAGGGGAATAAACCCTAATCCACTGGCTCAATTGATAATACAGGCCTTTAAGAACTTAGGTTATCTAATGAACCTCCTTGACAAAGAACCTTTGGCATAGTGGCCTTTTATGATGTTGATGAATGAATGACTATGCAAATGAATGTTAAGAGGACTATACATATGAATTGGAGACCATAAGCTAGATAGAAAAAGAATAGGTAAGGAAACTTTTGGGGTATGACAAACCTCTCTCATTTTATGTTTGAATATCTTAAGATGGCTCTCAGATCCTTTTACGAGGGAAAGTCATGTTTCATTCCTTATGGATGGTTTCTTTCAGAACTCTGCATTCAACAAGGAGTAAAGAAAACTATGATTGAGGTTACTTCACAAATCTGGGGTGATAAGTTGAAGATACCAGAAGCTTTGGAAGTTATTGATCCTTTTATGGTCAAGGTGGTCTCTTTGGATGAATCATCATCTTCTGTTAAAATTTCTCATGTTGTTTTCTTTTGCGTCTTTTGTTGTCTATGTACTTTATCTTTCCCTTACAATTAAATATTTTATATATTTTCTTCTTTGGTTTGTTGCTTCTTATTTTTTTTCTATTTTTTCTTACTGATTGATGGATAAGAATTTCTATAAACTTCATGAATATATGGCAAAGGAAGTTTCATGGCTAAATTAGTTGCAAAATTTCAATACTATTTAAGGAGACATTACATAATAAGGACATAAAGGCTATTACATTATTTTTTCTTCAAAGACAATTGGATTTCTCAGATTTGATCATTTGTTCTTCCTTGTGCCTCCAAATAAGCCTTCTAGTCATCATCCCACTCTTTCTTTTTGAGAGTTCTCAAATATGTTTCTGGGGTCTTGCCTTTTTTGGAGACTCCAGTGGATGAGCCTTCATCTTCTATAACTATAGATCTCTGAGCCTTTGTTATTTCCTCATATTTATTTTTTCCTTCCTTGCCTGGTTCTTCATCAGGTTGTGTATCTCCTTTACAAAATATCTCTTTTCATCCTTGAATGGCTTTATTTTGCCTATTCTTTTGCTACACATAAGACCTTCTGAGATATGTGATCAAGGTGTTAATTCATTATCTGCTTTTATAGGGTTTTTTTAGTCATACTATTTCAGTCTTAAAGACTGTGTTTCTTGATTCTTGCTTCCTATACTATACTTTTGATCGGTAAATCGACAAGTGTACTAATCTACCAATGTATTAAAATGGGAAATCCCAAATATCGATCTCAAGGACTACACGACGATATAGGGTTCACGTTTCTTTTTAGTTAAACAAAAGAAATCAGGGGTTTTGTTTTGAGTTTGTAGTGAACAAGATTAAATAATAGCATAATTAAAATAGAGTAGAAAATAATATGAGTAAAGTATAGGGTTTGATCATGAACTCGATAATAATCCTAACTTGACATTGTATCAACTTATTTTATCTTCACAGATTACCATTCTCAAGTGTACCTAATCCTAAGTCCTTAGTAATTAAACCTTTAAACATTAAAATTAACTCATATGTCCATAGTAAATTATATATGAATTTAAGCATCCAATTATCAAGAATATATACTTTAGTCTATCAAAGCATATAGGTTTCTAAATGGAATCCCTAGTCCTAGGTGATATCTAAGATAGAATATTTCCATCAGGCGTTATTGTTGATAGTCATGCCTAACATATACCTGTAAATCATCCTCAATTTATCCGAGAGAGTAAGCATTAAACAAAGAAAAGAAATAGATCTATTAGAAAACAAAAGGTAATTCAATACATGGTTAAAATCAGAGTTAGCAACATAATCAATCTCAGGTGCCCATCCCTAGCACTAAGGTGCTTAGCTACTCATACTAATGAAAAGAAGTATTACAAGAATGAAGATGAAAAGGTCTTCAATGGTGAAAATCCTTGAATATTATGCTCCACTTCACTTCCAGTGTGTTCTCCCACTCCTAAATTGTCAAACTTTATGGGCTTAAATAACTTTGTGACTTTAAATACGTTAAACTAGTTTTTTTTATAATTCTTGGCTCTCATACGCATATGGGGGTGTATGGGGCTAGGCCATACGTGAATGAGAAGAAACACACACTTTTTCAGACCTGATACGCGTATGAGCAAGTTGATACGCGCATGGGTAGACAAATCCGAATTATACTTTGGTATCTTCATGAAAGTTGTAGTCATTGATGCTAGCTTTCATTTTCCGCCATTTCCACATCATTCCGACTTATGACACTCTAGATATGATCAAAATACCACACGTCTATCATGATGTCAAACATGCTGAAAAATAGATTTTGTGAATCTTTCTAAACGTTCGTCGCGTTCTTTTTCCTACCATTTATTTGACTTCCTCCAACCTACAAAACACGTTAACCTTCCCAAAGAGGATCATAAACATTTAAAACACATAAAATTATGAAAATTAAAGAAATTGACATATAAATCACTTAATCTTTATGAAAAATGAAAATAACACGCATACTTTCACCTGTTAAAATGATAATAACTATAGTGATTAATCAATTCTCAGAATCCAGCTTTGACCATCTTGGAATTTGTGGATTCAATGCTATATCAACAACTTTTTCAGGTTTTCTCTTATTATTTTTCTTCAATCTCTCTCTCTCTCTCTCTCTCTCTCTCTCTCTCTCTCTATATATATATATATATATATATATATATATATATATATATATATATATATATATATATGTAAGACCCCAATTTTGACCCTAAGATCCCTCATGTAACTTCATCATAAGCATTAGCATGGGATCATACTTTGGCATCCTCCTTACCCCTTTTTCATTGGGTTTGTTCTGGGAGAGATCACCAAGCACTTTGTGATTGTATCATACTTGTATTTTATCATTTTTTTACTAACCAAAATACCCAAAATATGTCTTTGTATTTGCCTAACTCTTTTGTAGATAGAGCATGATCCCATTGATTCATCAAATTCACATCTAGGGTTTGAGACCCTCATGAACAAAGAGCACAACCAAGAATTGATACAAGAATGGTTATGAGCATCATATATGAGTCCCAATGTTCTCTACATGTTATATTGATCAAGTTTGCTTCAAGAGTTTGAGGGTGACTTGCCTTGGAAACCCTAGTTTGACTGGGTATCTTGAGTAACTTCTCCAACAAGTTATCTCACCAATTGATCAAATTTATCAAGGGACACTTAAAAAATTATCATATTATGCATATATGACCTACCATGAGCCTATAAAGTCAAGAGAATTGGAAGTTAGCAAGTTGGTTGATGGTGGTTGGCCAGATGAATTCATCTGATCAAAACTGGGTCTCCCTAGACCCTATCTCCTACAATTTTTCACCATATGAAAAATATTCCAAGAGAAAACTTACTCTAAATGACATTCCAAACAACTTTAATTTTGAGACCTAGAGCTATTTTTGCTTGGAAAATCATTTTCTATGTTGAAACATTATAGGTCTTTTTGTCTAAACCCTAATTTGAAAGTCAACCTCCCAAGGCCATAACTTGCTCAATTTTTATGATATGAAAGATTTACGAGTTTCACAACAAATTCAATGTGTCTACTTCAACTTTTATGCTTGGAGTGGGATATAATTCAACTTTTTTTAAGCATGTGATATGAGGTTACATTATAGGTCACTTTTGACCTATACCATTGATCAAGTGATTTTTCCAAACTTCAAAAATGCATAACTCTATCATTTCAAATCTAAATTACATGAAATGGGTGACCATTTTGAAGGTATTTGAAATAGATACAATTTTGATGAATACACGTTTCTCATTTGAAGTTCATATAAAAAGTTAAGCAAGGTGGAAGATTAAGACATATGGCTTGACACTTAGAAAAATTTTGATATGTCAAAAATTTCCAAACTTCCACCTCAAATTTCTTCATGATAAAAACTCAAATGGAAAAGTGTTGAACATGAAAGTTATTCCTATTGATCTCACCTTTCCAAAGAGCTCAAATTCATCCATTTTGGACAAGGAATGCATAGGTTGAGCATGGCATGAACATGGTGTCATCACTTGGCAAGGATCAAACTTCAAATCTTCATGTACACTTGCCTTGTAATCCAAGTTGAATTCAGACTATCTCACACTCATTTTTGGACTGAGGGCAATGATTTTATGGGCCTATGCGCGCCCATGCACCCATGCATAATCAATACCAAATTTGGAAAGTGGATTTCAAGTGCGCAAAAAGCAATGGTTTCAACTATAAATAGAGCCTCATATGCTCAGCATTTCACACACATTCGCGCCAACTTTGATCCCCTAACTCTAACCCTCACATTGCAAAGGATAATCCTGAAAAATTCACTTGAATTTGAGGTTGAATTTCAACTGTTTTGGAATTCAAATCTCCAGGGATCCACAACCTTTTGAGCATTCAATCCTTCTTCTGCAAGCATTTGGAGTGAGATCAAGCATGAGCAAGAGCAAGATCAGTTGAATCCAGACCTCCATTGAAGGTATTTTCCAGAAATTTTGATCTCTTTGATTCTCTCTAATTCTTGCTCAATTCTATTGATTCTTTGGTTGTCTGAAGTTCTACCAATGTAGGCATAAGCATTCTAGTTAGTGAGATTGTAAGTCTCCCATCTTTCATGGTATTGTGTGGAAACTTGGCCTTTTTTCCTTCCTTTGGAAGATGTATTGGTTCAAGGATCCATGCTTGTGATAAGTGGGTTGAGTGTTCTCCAAAGAATGACTTCAATTAAAAAGCAAAAGCACAACAATACTAACTTCTAACCTATTAACTACTAACTTTTAATTTCAAGCCTTTACTTTAACGAAATTTACTTTTAGCACTCTATTTCATTTGCCATTGTTCATATCATTCTAATTGTTTATTTTAATGCAATTTTCACTTTGTCCACTTGGACCATATTGTGTGATATATTTTGTTTGTATACTTTGCTTGTCTGTGTGGTCTTTGACCATTAATGTACATAATAACAACAAAAACCCTAAAAAAACTTTTGAGTGGATTATTGGCTTGATCTTGGACAAATGGACTTAGAATCTAGGCAACCTTCCTATGCTAAAGGACTTGGCCAATGCCAACTTATTGAGAAACCAAGTGCTTGCAATTTGAAAATTCATCTGATACATCACTCAAGATCCTTTTGAGTTCATCTGCAACATGATCATTGTGAAGTTGTTATTTTGAACCTGTGACTTGTGGAATTCATCTGTTACATGGGCTATTTTGGAGAAGATCATGGAATGGATAAGCTTGGATGTGGCTATCTTTATTTGATGCCTTGCTCTTCAAGATAATATAATTATGCATTTATGTGTTGCTCGATTCTAAAAGTCCAAGGGAATTCTGGGTTTCTATTGACATTCTTGCCTATTGGATTGCTACCTATTTGGTCAGATCTTTTCAACTCTCAACTTTTAATTTTGTACATAGAGTAGTCTCTTCATCTTATCCCCATTTCTTTAATTTCAAAATCTCTCCCTCCATTTTTCAAAATCTTCTTTGTGTGAACTATTTTTGTTTTAAACTTTGACCATTTTTGCAAAAAGATAGAAACTTTGGTCTTATGCCATTGCATTTTCAAACTTCTTTTCTTAAATCAAACTTGTAAATAAACTTAACTATACTTGACTTAAACTTTCAAAAAAGCCAAAAAAGAACTAACTCATTCAAACTATTTTAGGCCTCTGTGTCTTTCAAACTTAAATTTTGTTAAAAGTAAGAGAGAGAGAGAGAGAGAGAGAGAGAGAGAGAGAGATTGAAGAAAAATAATAAGAGAAAATGGGGAGAAAATAATGGGAGTATTTAAAGAGGATAATTATTTATGAATGCTTTTATTTACCTGAACTCTCATCAGAGCTCATTTTATGCTTATATATGAAGATTATTTTCTTATGATATCAAGATAAGTTTAATTAATTTGGATAAGACTTAGAGGGAGCTTATAAAAGTCAACCTTTGAACTATTAGACTCAGGGGAGCTTATAAACCTCAGACTCCGATGTTGTCAAGTTAGTTAAACTGGCCAACCATTATTCTTAAATACCTTTGTTTGTCATCATAAAAAAAAAGGGAGATTGTTAGAACAAAATCATTCACATTCCTTGGGTTTTGATGATAACAAAGTACTTCAACAACAATTAGGTATACTAACATATGTTCAAGTGTAAAATTCAACTCATAATTGACCCTGATGAAAGCATATGTATAGAATATGAATGTATTATATTTTGAAGGACCATAATCTAATGACTCTAAACATGTAGTTCGACTTCTGAAGGATCAACATCTGATCATGGTATCCCTACCTTTGGTTACAACTCAGACTCTAGAGACCTCAGCTTAAGGTTCTTAGCTTTTGGTATGTACTTTATCTCCATAGCATACCTATCTTGTCAACACCATACTTATGGAAAAAGTTAACTAGAGTCTCTTAGTGCAAGGCTCTAGGAAATTTGATGTGACTTCTCTAGTCCGCCCCAATGTCTGGTTTACACCTAATATGAAAAAGAAGAAGTGGACTATGTTATTACACATCGGTTTAAGATATTAACATGATTCATCTTCCAACGTGTAGCGGTAAAATTTTTGAGATTACGTTATCAATTAACTTAACTCGCAAAGAAAGAGTCGCCACCGCGCTTTTATTGTTTCCAAAGGAAAAGGTAAAAAGTACGAACAAAATCCAACAGAGTTTTAAACAAAAATAATAAAATAGAACAAGGGTCCGGGGGTTAGTTATGAAAATGGAAGCTATTAGCACCCTAAACATCCATGGTACTCCATGAGAACCTCTTTGAAATTATGCATATTTTAGCTTGAAAAAGGGTGTTGTTTGTTAAAATATTGGAGAGATGGGAAAAGAAGTATATTTTTCTTTTTTTTTATGTTTGCCTAGACTTTTGAAGTCTCATGCCTACGTACCAACAAAGTGAAATGAAGGATCAAAACCTCGTAGTTCGGGGTAAAAATAACAAAGGAGTTTGTTTTGATTCATTTTTATGGAAAAAAGACATTTTTTCATTTTAAGGAGAATACTCAACTAGTCACCCACAAGTATGAGAACTTTGCATCGTCATGGGAAGGGCTCCAACTTGGATAAGGATCAACAAGTATGCCACTAGCTCCCACATATGGAAAAGAATTATCATCAATACTATGGAGATAGGAGAATTATAACTCAATTATGGAAATGACTCATGTCTAATGCCTTGAGAAAAAGTTTAATAGGAAAAATGCACAAGGGCATAAAATGATTTGAATGAGTTAGGCATTTTAGTCTTTTTAAATTAATATAAATATGCTTAATATGGATTTAACAAAAAGGTTTTGAAAACACTTAACCAAAGTCAAGGTTTATTGAGAAAGTGGTTCAAGTTAGAAAGCAATAAGGTTTTGAAAAAAGAGAGGACATTTTCAAAATTGAAGAAAGGGGAGAAGAATGAGAGATTATCCTAAAGCATAAAGTAAAAGCTAAAGAAGAAAGATCTAACCAAGAAATAGCAAGCTTTATGACATAAGTCAAGCAAGAATCTCGTCATTTGGATTAAGCCTCAAGCAAGCAAAATAAGCAAGTAGTAATCCATGTGTCAGATGAAACCAAAGTAACCAAGCCAAGTCTTCACAGAGAAGTCCAAAGTCAATGGTATCAGATGGATTCCAAGGTCTCAACTCACAAGTACCAAAGCAAAGGTTAAGACCCTAATTGTAAGTCCATAACTCCACAAAGATGCCAAGGATAGTAATCACAAGTCCATGAATCAAGATAACCAAGTTCCTTTTAGGGGGATTTTCCTTTATTAATGTATTTTAAAAGAAAATGAAAGTCCAAATAGACAAAGTAAAAAGAGCATATACATAAACAAAGGTCCACATGGACAAAGAGAAAATATGATATGAGATGCTAAAATAAAAGCATAACGTAAATAACAAGAAATAAAAAAAAGCATGAAGTAAATGACATTAAAATAAAGTTAATATAATAAGATGTTATTAAATTTTAGTGAAATAAGAAAAGATATTTTGGTCATATTTTGGAGAACATTCAACTATCCACTCATAAGCATGAAAATATCAGCCTATACATCATTTGTGAGAAGGGCTCCAACTTGGATAAAGATCAACAAGTATGCCACTAGCTCTCACAAATGAAAAAGGAGCAAAAAATTTATACAATACCATGAGGAATAGGAGACTTACAATCTCACTTATACAAATGCCATTGCCTCTGGGACAAATTTAGTGCTATGTTAAGCAATCGTAATTGGACTTATGTAGAAGTAAAAATTATCTTAGGCCGATCAGTAATAATTTTTGTGTTAATACATACTAGAGAAATGATATGTAAATCTTCCTCCTAAAGCTATGCCAAACAAGAAAAGAAAAAGAAAGGGGAAGATCAAGCACAAAGGCTATGAGGATGGTCCATTACTTCAATCCACATTTCATGACAGTTAGGACAATCTTATGCATCAATCCAAAGTATCTTAAATGATCAATGATCATTTAGAAGGTAGATTTAAAATGATGAAAGTTCATCAAGTACCAATCCATACATCATGAACAAGATGGACACAATCCATCCAATTGATCAAAGAGAAAAGAAGGATATGAAGAAGAAGAAGACAAGAGAAATCACACCCAAATTGAACCACAAATTTAATCAAGTCATCATCAAAATCAATCATCCATTTTGGTGGATTAGGGTTTTCACCCCATCAAGATCCAAGATCCATTGAGTTTGATGAGACTTGAAGTCAAAATCATCATGATCCAAGGCCAACAAAAGTCCACAAGGTCATACAAATTTAAAATGCAATAAAATAAAATAAAAATGCATAAAAGGTATTTTTAAATGATTTATAAAATGGAAATAAAATGAAAAATCCACAAATTCCCTCAACATACCAAATAAATGGCCAAGAAAATTATGGAAGGTTGAAAATAAAATGAGAAACATAAAATAAATTTTTCAAAATTTAAAAATGCAGAAAAGTATTTTTAAACCAATTAAAACAAAGGAGAAAAGAGAAAATTCATAAAAAAATATAAAATGAAAGAAATAAAATATGGGGAAATAAAAATCAGATGAAGAAAAATAAAAGAGAAATTTAGAAATTATTTTGGGATTTTTTTGGATAAAAAATGAAATTACTACGAATTTTAAAGAAAAAGAAATTTAAAATAATAAAATAAAAATAATTAAAATAAAATAAAAACAGGAGCGTTGGATCACACCTCATTAATTGATGTGGCAGGTCCAACACTCCAAATGATAAGAAACACGATGGAATACGTTGCAATCAGAACCACGATCCAATTGGAATTTAACCAATCAAAATATTTCAAAATGCCAACGTGTTTGTTTCAAAATCAGACCACCTGAGAGATGCTCTAGTTGTCTTCTCCAGTGAGCTCTCACGGGAGTTTCATTGTTTGGTAACTTCAGGATACAATGAGGGTTTGCATTGACCATTGGGAACGGGATAGGGATCGGTCCTCCTCCGGGCTGAGCAGGGTTACCATCGAGGTCAGTTACTCCAGGGATGCCAAGTGATGGCGATCCAAACTGAGCAACAACTTTCCTGGCTTCGGCGCTAGTCTCAGCATCCTTTTCCTTCTGGGCTAAGAGCAACATAGTTTCAAGCAAACGGTCCATCTTTTCCTGCATGGAGTCAATGTCTATCCTCATCGAAACCTGGTTTGCCTCAAGTTGTTCAAGTGTCATCTTGTAGTTGTGGCGTGTCTCGTACCGGTGTCGAGTAGTCAGCGTTACTGGACAAAGGGTAGAATATGGTGTGAGTTTTTTTTTATTTCTGGACAATGATATGCAATGTATGTTGATGATGTGCAAATGCATGAAATTCTGCCATGTTTTTTCGTAAAGGAATACAGATACTCAAGATCATTCATACGTCAGATACGTCGCGATAACATGAAGAAGCACGGGTTTCTATGATTACTAGAAATTCCCAAAGGTAGGTTCTAAAGTTATGTTTTCAAGGAAGGAACTTAGACTCACAGATCAAGTTCAAAACTTCCTCGCAATGGTGGGCTAGCCACTTCGTGATGGGAGTTCTGAAATGATCTAATCTAAGTGGGATTATCGTATTGTTCGAACAGGGTGTAGACCCTTCGGTTCAATACTACATAATCGCCAATCATGAAAACAAAACCTGGGTTTAAGGCGAGGTCCCTAGAGTCATGGATCGTATTTAGAACCTCCCCACAATAATGGGCTAGCCATATTATGATGGAAACTCCAAATAGATCTACTCTAGGTGGAGTCTTCGTATTGTCCCAACGAGGTGTACACCCCTCGGTTCAATACTACACAACTCCGGGTTCTAAGTTTTTTCTCGAAGCTCGGGTATGGAGCTTATCTCACAGCATACACCAAGTCCCATATCAAAGTATCAAGACATACAATACAATACAAGTAATCAGAATAAAATACAGAGAGATACACATGGAAAGAAAGAATATCTTCCAACAGTCATAGCAAAATCAGACTAAGTTAGGCTAGACTCTCTCTTGCTTGGAGCAGGGTCCCCAGCAGAGTCGCCAATCTGTCGCACCTCAAAAAATGATAATGCGATCCCTCGCGATGGAACACGGAAAAATGTTAGTTCGAAGAGAGTCGCCACCGAACTTTATTTATTCTAATGAAGGAATAGGAAAATATCGATAAAACCTTTAAGAAAATGGAATAATGGTCGTCACAACCATATTCGGGTTCGAGAGTCGATTACGCAAGGGGAAGGTATTAGCACCCCTCACGTCCGTTGTACTCAACGGGAACCTTTTAGTCTAATTTTCTATTTGACTGTTAGTTGACTGTTATTTGCTTGCTTCGAGTAGTTATAATTGATGATAAAGAGATGGATGAAGACCTCAGAATGGGAAAAGGGAGGTTTTTTATTAGTGTGCTCGCGAAGATACAACAATCTCCTGCCTACGTATCCTTATGGTGCAATAAGGAAATCAGAGCATTCGTAGTTCGGGCTACTTCGAATATTTGGTGTGTTTTATTTTGATGAACGACTGTGTAGGTCAGCGTTCTAACGGCTAAACACTGGCTTGTCTACTCTCGGTGGAGGCTCCAGCACTGGTTTGTTGTGCGCATTAGAAAAGATTTACAGTGTTCTTTTTGAAAGGGTTTTGGTCACGCGGGGGTGACAAGTTGAATTGATAGGTTTGATGTTTGATTGGTTTCGATCGCGCGGGGGCGAGAAGTTAGTTTAATGTTGGAGATGTTTTGAAGAACGACGAAAGATTGAGCAATATGGTGTACACCAATCGTCCAATTCTTTTGAGGAATAATAAGGCGAACGCCTTCTACTCCCTTTTCGTTCGAATTATTTTTAAAGTTTGTTTGTGGATGTTGAATATGCACGGTAGTGAGGCGTACGCCTCCTACTTGCTTATTCAAAGAATAATGAGGCGTGCGCCACCTATTCCCTTATCCAAGTTTAGTTAAAGTGTTTTAGTCGGAAGTCGATAATTCGTGTAATATGGCGTACGCCAATTATTCAAATAATCGAGAGATGGAGAGGCAAACGCCTCCCCTATTTTATCATCCGAAGTTTAATTTATGAAAAGAAATGTTCTTAGATGTTGTATTTGATTGCGTTTTAAATTGATGACGAAGATTCGAGCAATGTGGCGTACGCGAATTATTCGAATAATCGAAAGATATTGAGGCGTACGCCTCCCATCCTTTTATCATCTGAAATATGGAATAAAAGGATTTGGAATTTGTAGAAATGATTTGAAATATTATGATTTGAAGTTGTATGATTAAGGGTTTTAATTGAATGACGAAAATCCGAGCAATATGGCGTACGCCAATTATTCGAATGATCTAGAGATAATGAAGCAGATGCTCACTATTCTCCTTTTCATTCAAAGATTAATTATTAAAATAAAGCTTCTAGAATTTATATTTAATTGGGGGAATGGTTTTAATTTTACAAAGCTTGAAGGTTTTAATTGAATGACAAAAATCCGAGCAATATGGCGTACACCAATTATTCGAATAGTCGAGAGATAGTGAAGCGGAGGCTTACTATTCTCCTTTTCATTCAAAATTTAAAATTAAAAGTTTTGAGGAGTATATTAATAAAATGATTTGAATTCGAACTTATTGGATTTGATTTAGTTTTAAATGGATTACTCGGTATTGGACCAATGCTTCAACCTAATTTGGACAAAATAAGTGTTTATTCATCTATTAATATTTAACTATTTAATTAACATATATTCAAACAATAATTAAAATTTATAATTAACAATAATAAAAAACAAGTTAAAACAATTGTCTATTTTACTACTAATATGTTTTTAATTTATTAACAAAAACAGATCATAGAAGATAAATAATGAAATAAATTTAAAACAGAAAGGGGTGTATGAGGGAAATAAACGGTGTGTACAGTCCCTCCAAAAAAGAACTACAAAAAGGCCCGAAAGGAGTTTGAGCCATCATTAACTCGGGTTGGGCCCTAAGGCCCATACCTCTTCTTAGTCAACCGAATTGGAATGGTCAGCAAGAAAGGAAAGGAAAAGAGAAAAGAAAACCATGGGAGCCGTTTATCCATTCTCTATGGGCCACGCGCCAAGCAGTGAATGGCTACCATCATAGTCTGGCATTAAAAAAGTCAGAAGAATACTTAGGGAATGTAAACACGCAGTATCACAAGTAATTGTCATTAATGGCATTTATCCTTAAGAAATTATTATTATCGCTTGACAGACAACGGGAGTTTCCCAAAGGACAAAGCATCACTTTAATTTCTCCTTATTTCTCTCTCTCATCTCATTCTATTCTTTTTCTTTAACCCAAAGTAAACCTGCATTTTTAATAGTCAAGATCATATTCTCTCAAAACCAGATGAATATGTCCCTTTGTTAAACCCTAATTCTACTTAAACTTAAACCCTAATTCTCCTTGAACTCTTTCGAAAATCAGTCATCATCAAACAATTTCTCACAACTGTTATCATTCATGCATCAAGTGCTAAGCTACACAAACAGATCTGGAAAAAGAAACTAGATCGAAACCTCTTGTGAATTTGAGCAACAATAAAACGACCGTAAATCGAACCATACTCATCCAGTCAACAAGGAATAATCAAGAAAAGGAAATGTTTTTTTTCAAATGCGATAAAGGACCTGGCCGGAGTTTTAAAGCTCTGACGAAATTACGGTGAACGTGACCTATTACCTCCGGTGAGTTCGCTCGGCTCCTTTCTTCGTTTATTTCCTCTTTATTGGATTCATTTTGCCTTTCGACTCCTATTTCTACTCTAATTCCTCCTTTATGTATTGTTGTTTCCAGTTTCTTCTTTTCTTTCTATCCTTCTGTGGTCTTGCTCGTTTGTGCGTGCTAGGGGTATAGCTCAAACTTTGTTGAGTTTCAGTGTGAAACTTCAATAAGTTTAGAAAAAATTCTGAGCTTTAAATGATGTTTGAGATGGTATTTTTGCAGAGTAACGGTGCTCTAGGAAGGAGTCCCTACTTCAGTCATCAAATGGTTCTTATATAGAGTTCTTGTACGAGGTTCATCCGTCCTTATTTTTCATGAGCTGGCGAAGATCCAAGATTTTCCGTTAGAATAAAATCTCATCTAGATTTGGTGTGGTCCCTAATTTGATGCAGGTGGCAAGGCGAGTTTGTTGGTAGTGAAATCCATCCATGATGCGTGGCCATTTTGTGCTGAATCTTTTATTAAGCTCTTACTACTGTAACTCTTATATTTGCTGCGGTAAGAAACTTATTTTCATTGTCATGTACATTCAAACTTCTAGCCAATGTGATACTCTGAACTTTCCCTAATTCGTAGGACTTCTCAAGGCCATTCTGTCTTTTGCTGTCATGAGGATTTAATACATTTAGGTTTGAATTGCTGCATTGGTTCTTGCTGCTTGGAGGTGTGAACACATGAAAACTTGATTAACATCCATTTTGCTCTGAATGTTAGTTGACTGTTTTTTTCATTGTCTGCTTGTCGATCTTATTGACGTGCTGTTGGTGTGTTGCAGGGTCTACCTGCTCAAGTTTCATCTTGAATAACAACAAGCATTGACTCCTGTCCCTTTTTCTTTGCTGTAAATATGCGTTTCATTCCATCTTTCATCGGTTGTCATTGTTTTGTGTAGCCGGTTCACATGACGGTAAGCGTAGCAACTTACCCTTTTAACCCTTTCTTAGGCTGTACCCTGAAATGGTTTAGAATTTTGTCCTGTATAGAATCTAAGTTTTATGTGTCGTGCTACAATTTGGTAGGTCCTCTGCAACTGGTGATTCTCAAGGTCATGTATGCGTCCGGCTTCCCAAGTCCGTGCCTGCATATATTCTGCGATGTGTTATGTGCACATTTGGTTTGAAGTGTTGTGATGTTTGGTCTCCTTTTATTTGGCTTGCCTCTTATACAAGTGCCTTGCTTTGACTTATGTTTCATTATGCTTTTGGTTTGGTGCAGGATGGCATTAGTGGCATATTCCGAATCTGGTATTGCAACAGGTCCTTTATGCATTTCCTTGATTGAAAAGGCTCGTGCTTCTTCTGTTTTGACTCTGTTTTTCCGTTGCCGTAGTAGCTTTAAATTTAGACTTCCATTTTGCAGCTCATGGTTTGTGTGTTTATGTGAGCATGTGATGGGTTCACATTATTGATAGTGCCATGGTTGGTTAGCTCATTTTGTTTCAATGCCTGATTATGAAGCTATTTTGATATCCCTTTGATTGCTGTTGTAGGTTGTAGTTTAGTCAAGATTCTTCTTGAATGGTTTGGACTTTGGCTTGATGGTCAATCGGGGCTGGCATGTTTCTACTCCTGACTGTAGAGGTGGTTCAAGATAGAAATGCAGGGTTTCAAGCCATCGCCGTTATTCTGCAGTAGGCTACGCAATGTGGTATCCTATTATGACTGAGGTTTCGCAACATGAAGCTCGCCTTGACATGGTTCCTGCTTCCATTTGCCATTGTGTCCTGGTTATTTCACATCAGTTGGTATGGCCTGCTTTGACTCGTTTCCACTTCAAAGAGTTGTGCCTGCTATAACTATCTTCATGCTTGAACGTCACCTTGGCATTGATGACATTGCATCCAATTGAAGGTGACAAAGCTCTTTGATCCAAAACCTGTCTGAGGAATTTTGTCATGTAATTGATCTATGCTTGTAATGTGATGGTATGTTTAGTTTAGGTTTTTGTTTTATCAGCCACTGTACCATCCACAGTAAGGTTATTGATACCAATTCTAGTTCAATTTAGGAAAAAGTTGCATGGACGTCATGTATCAGTATTTTGATGATTGATTTTGATGTTGCCTGGTTAGACCTGTGCGTTTGAAACTGGAATTCCGGAATTGACTGATCTTTGTATGCTACTTAAACCAAATCATTACATAGTATCTTGTGTTATTCTTGACTTATTCATAACATATGAAGGCTTGGAGCAAAGAGGCAGCGGTACCTAGCGTGAATCACTCGACAAATTGATATGCACCTTGTAATTGACATTTATCACGAAACAGCTGGTGGAGGCCTTTGTAATTAACCAAAAGACATTGCCTCTGTTATTGAAGAATTCAGAATTAAGATTATTAATGTATTATTCAAGTAGACATGCGCAGTTTGTAATGAGCGCCTTGTCTTCAGCACAAATGATCTGTGGAATTGATTCCTTTTCATCGTATTCGTGTAATAAACCATACTCCTAGACGAAATTGATTTTATGAAATGCATGTTTTTTAGGTAGTATGGAAATGGCATGACAATGATAGGAAACTAAAGTAAAGTATTCTTGCGACGAAATGTATGCCATGTTGTGCTTATGATGTTAATTAAAAATGAAATCAATTGTATGAAAATTTAAATAGGCCCAGACAAAATTGGGGTATGACACATGTATCATCAGTAATTCCAATTTTTTCCAACAATTCAACCAATCAATCAGTTCCAATTCAGCAACAACAACATCAACAACAACTACAACAAAGAACCGTCATTGGTCCTTAAGAATCTCATTCAGCCAAGAAACCCTTCACAAACCCCTGAGCCACTACCATGGTGGTTCAAGCCTGATCTTCGTTGTGTTTTTCACCAGGGAGCCCCTGGTCATGATATAGAGAACTGTTATCCATATAAATATGAAGTTCAAAAGCCAGTGA
This sequence comes from Lathyrus oleraceus, assembly GCF_024323335.1. Lineage (NCBI taxonomy): Eukaryota > Viridiplantae > Streptophyta > Magnoliopsida > Fabales > Fabaceae > Lathyrus > Lathyrus oleraceus. The sequence goes on along the minus strand of NC_066582.1, from coordinate 150,471,793 downwards.
AGAATGGTAGGGTGTCCTTTGAGGACATAGCACCTAATGTGAAAGCTAATTTGTTGCCTGCTCATAGTAACGCTTCTGTCGATATGGTAGACGGATGTCCACGGAATTTTAGAGTTTTTGATGTACGACGTATCCGAAGATCTCTGGTGGAGATGCATAAAACCTTATGTTTGGTTAGTGACTTTGAACATGACCATGATAGTTCCGTTATTTGCAGCGTGAACCCCCGTGGCTGTTGTTGAAAAGTATATTTCCGGCAAATATTATCGTATCCACAGAGATTGGTTGTTATTACCGCCGTTCTATAATTCAAATTTTTATAAGTTTAAAATGTAACCAAGTTGTTTTGTTTGAATAGTTATCTTTTGAGTAAAATGACACTAAGACAATAAAAATAGTTTTAATCAAATATAAAAGGTTTGGCAAGATTGGAGTTCACTATCCAAATTTCTCATGTTTCCTTAATGACAACTATATGGACTTAAAATTATTGATGATATTCAAGTATCCTCTCAATATCATTTATTTCTAAATGATATTGTGATAATCACTATATTAATGGTTAAATGATTTCTCTACCTAACTATCAATATAGCAATCTTTAATGTTTGATACAAAAGAAGAGTAGTGTATAAATCTATTTCTACAACTCATTCACTACTTGAAAGCATATTTTAAATCAAGACTTGAATAATCTTTCTCAACAACAACTCAAATCTGAATATTCAAAATAGGGCAAAAATATCATTCATTACATCAATAACCTTTTGTTACATACAAGTGTCAAATGGAATACATAAACAATAAGGAATAGCTACTACCTCCAATCTTGACAAAGTGGGGTTTAGCTCCTCATCATCATATTTGAAGGTAAAATGAAATACCAAAGTAAGCTCTGTTTTTCCTTATGTGCTTAAAAGAGTTCATCCTTTCCTTAAATGTTCCATTTTAGTCTAAAACTGAAAATCACTCAAAAAATGATACAAAACTGTCACACTTAAGCTGGGTTGAAAACAAAACAATTGGCCCAAACCAAATGTGAAGCTTGCTGTTTTCGCAAGGTTCGCGACGCCAACCCTGGTCGCGGCGCGAACTGAAGCAATTTCAGCTACTTTGCCTTGCAAGCTTCATTTAAACATTGCTCCCAAGTTTTGTTCTTCAAATGCTTCCAAAATGCCATTGAAACTTCTTTCAAATTATGCTTATGCCCTCCAATGCTCTCTTGTCCAAAAACTCTACAAAACTAACAAATACGTGAAATATCTACTTAAAACATAATCAATTAAATTTAATTGCATTTTTACTAAATTGTGAGGATAAAAGTGTGTAATTCAATAAGAAAATTGTAAAAGGGACCAATAAAAATATATGAAAAGTAGTGTTAATTGATCCCTAACAACTCTCCCCAACTTATCATTTTGTTTGTCCCTAAACAAAAGTTTTCACCAAAACAACCAAAGTAACGAAACAATAGATTGAAACAAGGATTAACCAAGGACATTCAAATGGTTCAAAAGTGTACGGCACTTTCTCAACCCACCTATCTCAATGCTAGACAAAACATGAATAAGAACAATGGTTGGGTGCAATTAACATACCAAGGACTTCAAAGCAATACATGTCAAAATTGAATCAAACTTACACACACATCATAATAATGATGAATAAACATGAAGGTTTTCTTTCATTTATCAAATAAATTAACTCTACAACAACTCGAATCATGCGGTCATCAAAGTGTTGAGTGTAAGGTAGAGTATCGGGTTTTTGTTATCGTCTCCACAGGGATTGTGAGATATCGCCGCCGTTCGATAGTTGTTAAGTTCTTAACTTAAAGTAACAAGGGGGTTTTGGTTTTTAGTCACGGTATCTTGCATAAAAAGTAAGAAATTGCGTTAAAAACTTTGGTTTTAAGATTTGAGAAATATTGTCAAAGTTAGGGTTCGACGATCACTTTGCATGCATATGTTCGATCAACAAAACTCATAAACTCCTTTAGATGATAAACTATTTCACAAAGTCCTCCCAATGTGTTTATCTCTAACACACATTGTGGGTTTTCCCATTTTGATCCATTGTTGATCTCTCACACAATCTATCAAAATGACAACTTTTTGGTTCAACTTTATGGTGAACAAAATCATTCATTACTATCTCTAGCTAACAAACAAGATTGGATGAAAACCTAGGTAAAGAGTTGGAAAACATCTCTCGATCATAAACCAACACAAAGAGTTATCAATAAAACAAGGTTTTCACCATATATTCATCATCAAAGAGTTTACAAATGAAGATCATCCCATATACATACAAAGCTTATGATCATCTACATCTAACCTTGACAAAATGAAGGACTACTCATTTTCATGGTAGCTTGTACAACAAGTTTCGGTTGAAGGTTGATCAACATCCGAGTCGAAGAATCGAGATTGGATGGGACTCCACCTTCTTTTTGTAGAATATTGTTAAGAGATGAAGAAAAGTGAGAAAAATGGTTTTCTAGGTTACAAAGTATGATCCCAAGAAATGCTGAAAAAATATCTAAAAATATGCTAAGTGTCCTTTCCAAAAAGTAGCCCCTGCTACTTATAGTACTGCTATCTGAACTGCTATGCTCGCTAGGCGAGCAGAATGGTTCGCCTAGCGAGCCCCAAAATAGGTCACCAAAGGCACCTGCGCCCAGAAGAAATATCCAAGTCCAGACTTCATGTGTTCACTAAGCGAAGAATCCTTCGCTAGGCGAAGCCCACGTTTCCTCCTTCGCTCCAGCGAGTTTTGATGTTTTGCTACTGGAATTGCTCGCTGGAAGCTCGCTAGAGGCTCGCCTAGCGAGTAAGTGCTAGCTATAGTTTTGTCCAAGTCTGGGAGTGTTCGCTACCTCCTTCGCCACAGCGAGTTTGATCATTTTGCTATTGGAAAATTTTGGGAATGTTCGCTGGTAGCTCGCTGGGTGCTTGCCTAGCGAGCACTTCGCTACATCACTCGCCTAGCGAGCATGCTGATGAATGCTTCCTTTCTTGGTTCCTTTGCCAACTTCCTTGTGTCTTTGTTTTCTACTCATTTCATGCCTAATTCCTGCACAATAACACACAAATTAAAGGTACCAAGATCATTTCACATTGTATTGTAGATCATCAAAAGCAAGGGCGGTTTCGAACACTTTCTCGACAAAAAGGAGTGAAAGATGCCCACATTAGATAGCTCAAATAAGCACTTTTGGGCATCTAACAACTCTCACCAACTAGATTCTTGCTTGTCCTCAAGCAAAGTATGCCTCTTGATGGACAAGAGGATTTGCTTAAAGAAAAAGGTTTCTCCGAAATCGGATAAAATGGCTCAAACACAAGAGAATCCACCAGACACAAGTTCCCAATGGTTAGAATAACATAATACACAAGAACTAAAACTTTATAGCAATGCAAAATATGTATCAATCCACAACAATGTTATCCTGAATGAATCACCCTATCTCTCCTCTTCGAATAAGGATTGAAGAAATTACGCGTTTGCAACCGCGGGGATAATTTCACTCTCCAACAAACAATGAAGAAATCAATTCAATTCATACAATGTCTAACAATTATAAATGGAAATGCGGAGGCACGAAGATCCCTAAGGACTTTTCCGGTTGTAGCTTGGTTAGGTTTACAAACAAAGGTCATATCTAAGGCCATTGAAAACGAACTTGCCGATGCAAAAGAGACATTCACTGTACAAGCTATTTGCACATCTCAACTTCGTTCCACTTATTTCTCATTCGAAACCTTCACAACTCTTATTACACAACTCAATTTTTGTTTTCCACTATTTTTCTTCCAAGCAAGCATTCATTTTCATTTTCTTTATTTTTTTCTTTTTCTTTTCACATTGTATACACAAACAGATGTTTCTCTTTTCTAATTTTTTTTCAATGCTTGCTCGGTTTTTCAAGAGTTGTGACACCTACCGATTCTCATTTTCATTCTCCCCAACTTATCTTTTACTCACCCTAAGTGAATGCTCTTGACTTTTTACGGCAAAAGAACAATTATCAAAAATTTACGGGTTTCAAGAAAAAAGATTTTGACATCTCGCCTTATTTCAAGCAGAGATTCAACTGTTTAAGCTCAAAGGGGTTCATGAATACTCTCTCTGCTCACGGGTAAGTTGTATTTGGAACTGGTTGTGCTCATAAGAAAACAAGCGCCTTGATCATTTCTAATTGCTTCCATAAATTCACAATAATAAAAGACAAAGCATGAATCAAATGAATCAACAAAGTTTATTAGAATCCAGCATTTTAGTGTACAATGGAGGTTTCCTCACAATTTGTGGTTTTAAGTCCTAGGTGAATCATTCATTTAATTATGTTGCAAAAAGAACAATATTCAATTTCAAAAAGAGCAAAGTTCTTAATGCATTCTAAAATTCTAACCGGAGGTAACCATGTACCTTCATTCGCATGTTTATTTTTATCATTGCCATCCAAGCTCGGATGCACCTTCATTGGATACTTCTTTGAGGAGCAACCAATCTAGAAGGTTTGACACTTATCAACCAAAAATTTATTAAAACAAAATAAATTTAAATCAAACACAATAATTTAAAACATAAATAATAACCGTTACTTCAAAATTTTAAAAATGTGCGTGGGGGACAAAACACCCCAGAAGTACATAAACAAAACCAAAATACTACATATCTGAAAATACAATAAAATAAAACATAACATGAAAAATAAAACAAACTTAGCCCTCATAGGACTCCAAACTCTCATCACTTCCGGCCTCAGAACCGGAACCATCCTCAGCACCACCAGAAGTATCAGCACCAGATGCACCAGCACCCGCCCCCTCTCCGAACACAGGCCTGTCCACAGGCCAACTAGCTTGCTGCAGGAACTGCTCACGCGTCATCATCGTACCTGCAACTGCAACAACTGCATAGAATCGTGAATATCAACCATGGCGCACTGAGTTGCCGCCATCCAATCCCAATTATAGTTGCAGACAGCCTGCTGGAAAGGATCAAAACCATGAGCAAAAACACCAGAACCATCAGTAGTCCCGATATTATCAGCAACTGCACTACTCCTGAAGTTCTTTGGCTTGCAATACTTGGCCACATATCTGTCATCGATGGCTGACGGAATCCTCACTTGACTCCGGGAGGGTAGCTTCACCCTCGAATGTTGGCACAAAGCCATGATGAGACACGGAAAAGCAAGGGGGCAGTTAACTCGTGCCCCCGACTTTAGCCCGCTCTCAACCACGGACTTCATCTCTAAAGCAATTATTCTCACCACATCGATTTGAATATTCGTGAGAATGCAGTGAACCAGGTGTGCCGCTGGGATCGGCACGGTTGAGGTGTGAGACTTAGGTTTTATACTTGTCAGAACCAACATTAGGATCAGCTGAGCCATGGGAATCACGTCCTCCCTATGGTACCTCATCGGAACCCCAGATGGGTTCAACTCAACTGATTTCCCCTCAAATAATAGGACTACAGAAATAGAATCGGTATCCCGGTGAAGCCTCAAATCCCTATGGTATGCGTCTCTCTCATTTTCCCCCAGATGGAGCGGTTCACCCAACACACGGTTGATAGCATCACGATCGAAAGCAACCTGACGGCCAGACACTCTTGTCGTCCATGTGAAAGGCTCGTCATCATTAGGTAGTGCGTTCACATAGAACTCACGCACTATATCAATGTCATAGTTCTCCAGTGGAGATATCAATCGGTCCCATCTCTTGCTATGAATCAACCCAGCAAATGTTCGGTAGTCTCCTTCGGGGTTGATCATAAACCTTTTCTCTGGCAAAATTTTTCTTTTTTCCAATGCCACATAGCGAGCCGCTTGCTTTGCCCCGACGAATTTGTCGGTGTCGAACAAAATGGGCATAGTACGGGAAGTGCTCCCGACCTTTCTCTTTTTCGAAGCGCTCGACCTGGATGCCATCTGCAAAGACATAGAAAATAAACAGCACAACCACCAAACAGATTAGAGAGCCAAACAGAAAAACCAACTACTGTCATGTTCGCTACTGCTTCGCTTAGCGAGGACCTAGCGAAGCTTCGCTACAGGTTTGCCTAGCGAAGTGGTAGCGAATGCTCGCCACACATTCTCCTAGCGAGGTGCTAGCGAATGCTACAGGATTCTGAGTTCTCATTTGATAACCATCCAAATTCAGGAAACCCTAAGTCTACCAGTACCCATTTAAGAAACTAAGTGATTAAACATTCAAGGCATCGTTCTACACATTCATGCAAATCTAAACCCACATGCAAAACCTAATGATACCCATTCCCCCAAATTCGCCCTTAATGTGACATACTTCAGAATTTTACAAATTGGAAACATAAAGTAATGAAGAAAGGGCAAACCTGATTTGAGAGATCGATTGAATTTGAAATGCACGGTTAGGTTTGCAATGCAATGTTAGGGTTTGTGTGAGATGGAATTGATTGAGGTGATTTTGAACAAGTGAGAATAAGCTGGATCCTTATATTCAGACTGAAAACCAAATACAAAGTTTTTGGGCCCAAATGAGTGGCCTTGTGAAACAGATTTAAAGTTCTGTCATGCTACGCTCGCTACTGCTTCGCCTAGCGAGCAAATAGCGAATCAGCTCGCTACTGCCTTCGCCTAGCGAGCAGCTAGCGAGCATGACAGCATTTTGTTTTTTCAAAACATCATGTAAAGCACAATTCAGCAAGGTTCTTCAAATTGGACACCAATACCACATAACAGAAAGCTGTAAATACTTACAATATTGGGGTGCCTTCCAACAAGCGCTTGTTTAACATCGGATAAGCTCGACGGTTCGAGATGCTCACAGAGGAGCATCCAAGGAGATAGCACAGCTCTCGCGATCCACAAGACCGCCAAGATACACCTTCAAACGCTGGCCATTCACCGTCCAACTTTCTTTCTCGTCCAAGTCCTCAATGACAATAGCTCCATATTCTTTGACCTCTTTGACACGAAATGGCCCGGACCATTTATATTTCAATTTTCCGGGGAATAGCTTCAACCTGGAATTGAACAATAGGACCAACTGTCCGGGCACAAATTCCTTCTTCCGAAGCTTTTTGTCATGATACTTTTTTACCTTTTCTTTGTACAACCAACTCGAGTGATATGCGGCATTGCACATTTCTTCCAACTCAAGCAATTGTACTTTTCTTTTTTCACCGGCCAAATCCTTCTCAAAGTTTAATAATTTCAGGGCCCGCAAAGCTTTGTGCTCCAATTCAACCAGAAAATGGAAAGTTTTACCAAACACCAATTGAAAAGGAGTTAGCCCAATTGGAGCTTTAAAAGCGGTACGGTATGCCCATAACGCTTCATCCAATTTTTGTGACCACTCTTTTTTCGAATTTGACACGGTTTTTTCCAGAATTCTCTTAATCTCATGATTAGAGACTTCGGCTTGACCATTTGCTTGTGGGTGATATGGAGTTGCCACTCTATGTGATACACCGTAATGTTTCAAAACGTTTTCTAACGGTGCATTACAAAAGTGTGACCCTCCGTCACTAATCAACACACGGGGGGTTCCAAAATGGGAAAAGATGTTTTTCTTCAAAAATTTGATTACCGTTTTAGCATCCGCCCGAGGTGAGGCAATCGCCTCAACCCACTTAGAAACGTAATTAACCGCCACGAGCATGTATTCATTACCATAAGAGGGTGGGAATGGTCCAACAAAGTTGATACCCCAACAATCGAATACTTCAACCTCTTGGATGTTTTGGAGAGGCATCTCGTCTCTCTTACCTATCCCACCACTTCTTTGGCAACTATCACAACTTTGCGCATGGGCATGTGCGTCTTTGAAAATAGTAGGCCAATAAAATCCTGACTGAAGGACTTTAGTGGCCGTTCTTACCCCATTGTAGTGTCCGCCGTAAGGCGAGTTGTGACAATGCCAAAGAATGCTTTGCGCTTCTTCGCTTGTAGCGCACCTTTTCAAAAGGTTATCACCACCCAACTTAAACAAGTATGGGTACCCATACGTAATACTTAGCATCCGAGAGGAATTTCCTTTTTTGGTTCGAAGTTAGGTTGGGAGGCACCAAACCACTAGCCTTATGGTTCGCAAAGTACGCAAACCACGGCCTAACTTGAATTTTGAAAAGTTTTTCATCAGGAAACTCTTCCCGGATTTCCTTCTCGGAAGCGGTAACCTCCACATTATCTAAGCGAGATAAATGATCCGCCACCAAATTTTCCGATCCTTTCTTATCTTTGATTTCAACATCAAATTCTTGCAACAAGAGGATCCAACGGATGAGCCTTTGCTTCGAGTCCGGTTTGGTGAGAAAATATTTAATCGTCGAGTGATCGGTATACACAACAACCTTGGACCCAATAAGATACGACATAAACTTTTCAAGCGCATACATTATCGCAAGTAATTCTTTTTCAGTGGTGGCATAGTTAACTTGAGCCTCATTAAGAACTTTACTTGCGTAGTGTATCGCATGAAAATTTTTATCTTTTCTTTGGCCTAATACCGCTCCAATTGCATAGTCGCTCGCATCACACATGAGCTCAAAATTTAAATTCCAATTTGGAGCGACTATAATTGGAGCGGTAACCAATTTTTCCTTTAAAATTTCAAAAGCTTGTAAACACTCATCATTTAAAAGAAATACCTGATCCTTAGCTAGCAAGTTACTCAAAGGCCTAACTACCTTCGAGAAGTCTTTGATAAAGCGTCGATAGAAACCGGCATGCCTCAAAAAGCTTCGGATTCCCTTCACATTCACCGGAGGAGGTAACTTTTCAATCACTTCAACTTTAGCACGATCAACTTCAAGCCCTCTTGAAGAGACTTTATGGCCAAGCACAATCCCCTCGGTCACCATGAAGTGGCACTTCTCCCAATTAAGAACAAGGTTTGTCTTCACACATCTTTCAAGCACCGTCTCCAAGTTGTCCAAGCATAGACCAAATGAAGCACCAAAAACGGAGAAGTCGTCCATGAAGACTTCCATTGTTTTCTCGATAAGGTCGGCAAAAATAGCTTGCACACATCTTTGGAAAGTTGTCGGTGCATTGCACAACCCAAAGGGCATTTTACGGTATGCAAAAATTCCAAAAGGACATGTGAAAGTTGTCTTTTCATGATCGGCCGGGTCAACCGCAATTTGGTTATACCCGGAATAGCCATCTAAGAAACAATAGTATTGTTGCCCCGAAAGTCTTTCTAGCATTTGATCCATGAACGGGAGTGGAAAGTGATCTTTTCGAGTTGCGGTATTCAACCGCCTATAATCAATGCACATACGCCACCCCGTTGCAACTTTGGTCGGGATCAATTCATCCTTTTCATTTCGAATCACGGTAATTCCACCTTTCTTCGGAACCACATGCACAGGACTAACCCATGCGCTATCCGAAATCGGGTAGATCATTCCCGCATCCAACAACTTAACAACTTCCTTCCTAACAACTTCCTTCATAGTAGGATTTAAGCGGCGTTGCGGTTGAGCTACCGGCTTAAAGTCCTCTTCCATTAAGATCTTGTGCATGCAATAGGAAGGACTAATTCCTTTGAGATCGGAAAGAGTCCAACCCATGGCTTCTTGATTCTTTTTCAAAACATTGATCAAACGGGCTTCTTCATTCTTTGTCAAAAGGTTGCTTATGATAACCGGCTTTGCTTCGGTCTCGTCTAAGAATGCATACTTCAAAGTAGAAGGTAACATTTTCAATTCAATCGGTGATTTTTCTTTGTTAACCTCCTTCTTCAATACTTCCTCCTCAACTTCCCACGGATGTAGCTCGTTTAAACTATCAAGTTCCCTTAAGCATTCATCAAGAGCTTGCTCTTCTTCAACTATGAAAACTTCAAAGGAGTCATCAAGAGCTAACTCCATAGGAGATATCTCATGAATATGCTTAGAAACTTCAAAAGTTGCCTCTTCAATCGCATCAATGCAAAAACTATCACGTCTATCATTTGAATGCTTCATGGCTTCGAATAGATCAAAAGTAACTTCTTCATTTTGGACCCTTACCTTCATCAAACCGTCGTCAATGTCAATCATCATGCGTGCGGTTTTCATGAATGGTCGGCCAAGAATGAGCGGAGCATCGTCATCCTCTTCCATATCAATCACAATGAAATCAACCGGGAAAAAGAATTTGTCGACTTTAACCAATACATCTTGGGATACCCTATGAGGATGAGTAGTCGACTTATCGGCCAATTGCAAAGTCATCCGGATGGCCTTCATTTCAATGTTGCCAAGCCTCTTCATAATAGACAATGGTATTAGATTAATGCTTGACCCCAAATCAATTATCCCTTTTCGACATAGACATCACCAATTTTAACCGGCAAAGTAACTCGTCCCGGATCAACCTCTTTTTTCGGAAGCGTCCGTTGAATGATCGCACTACAACTAGCATCCAGGACAATCGTCTCCGGTTCCTTGTACCTCCGCTTTTTAGTAAGTATGTCTTTCATGAATTTTGCATACTTAGGCATTTTCTCCAATGCTTCGGCAAACGGAATGTTCACTTGAAGTTGTTTGAATATATCCATGAACCGGGCGTAATGCCGTTCATTTTCCCTCTTGGATGGAGCATGTGGATACGGAAGGTTTTGGATTGGAGTAGCGCCCACTACCTCCTTTCCTTTAGAAGCTATTGAATTCCTCTCTCTTTTCTTTTTTATTCTCTCCACAATCACTTCATCACTCTTATTTTTTTCGACTTCCACACTTTCTTTATTTTCTACTTCACCATTTTTCTCGTCCTTTTCAACTTCTTCCTCACTCCACTCCCCAACTTCACCCTCAATGCTCTTCTCTATTTTTTTCTCCTCATCTTTTTCCTTATCCTCTCTTTTTTCACTCTCATATCTTTTTTTACTCTCACTAATCAACTCCTTCCCACTTCTCGTCGTTATCGCTTTACAATGCTCTTTAGGATTCGTTTGCGTGTTCGCCAAAAAAGATGGTCCGGTTTGTTGTTCCGCTAGTTGTTTAGCAAGTTGTCCGACTTGAGTTTCGAGATTTTTGATTGCCGCATCGTTGCTCTTTTGATTAGCCGTTGACATTTGCATAAATTGTGTCAATGTGTCTTCTAACTTCGAAGTCACGACCAACGGTGGTTGAGGTTGGTAAGGATTTTGACGGTTAGAAGTACCACCCCCATAACGTTGGTTATGGTGATAGTTGCCCCTTGGTTGGAAGCCTTGGTTCCCTTGAAAGTGTTGTTGTTGATTTTGAGGTAGTTGTTGATACGGTTGTTGAGGATGTTGTTGCCTTGGTTGGTAGTCTCGTTGGTTCGCCATGTAATTCACTTCTTCGAACCCGGGAGGTGGACAAAACTCGGTGTCATGATCACCCTTGCAAAGCTCACAACAAGCTATTTGTTTAGCTCTTGAAGGCTCTTTCAACTCTTTTATTTGTTGAGTTAAGAGTTCAACTTGTTGTGAAATGAGCTTATTTTGGGCAAGAATAGCATTGTTTGTCCCAAGCTCTAGCACTCCCGGTTTCTTTAAAGTGTTGCATCTACTTTGACTTTGGAGGTCATTTAGAGCCATACGGTTAATGATATTTGTAGCTTCTTCGGCGCTTTTAGACAACAAAGAACCACCCGAGGTAGCATCCAACAAAGTCTTGCAATTTGGTTGAAGGTCATTCTTGAAAATGTGGATTTGAGTCAATTCGTCAAAACCATGCCCTTTGCACTTCCGAAGCATGTATTTAAATCTTTCCCATGCCTCATTCAATGATTCGTTGGTTCCTTGCGAAAACACGGAGATAGCCGTCTTGGATTCCATGAACCGGTTGTGGGAGAAAAATCTTTCAATGAACTTCTCTTCCAACACGTTCCAATCCGTCATGACTGCAGGTGTTTGATCCAAGTACCAATCTTTGGCTTTGCCGACCAAAGCATGAGGAAATAATCTTTTGAACAACGGTAGCTCTTGAGCTTGATCAACTCCGGCCGCCAATGCTATCTCGTAAAATTTGGTGAGAAAAGCAAAGGGGTCTTCATGGTCCATTCCGGTGAATGGACTCCCGTATAGCAAGTTAAGAGTTCCCGTCTTCATCTCGGCTTGCCTTCCCGTGTGGTTGGCAAACTGAGCTGTATTCCTTGGACTGTTGACACATGGTGTGTGTCGCATCGCGCGAAAAACCGGCGGGAAAAGAAAGAACAACAGAGCCGCCACCGTGCGTTATTTATCCCAAAAGAGGGAAAGGAAACGCTCAGAGTAAACCTGGAAAAGAACATGGTCTCGCGACCAAAGAGAATGGGTTCGGGAGTCGGTTATGCGAAGGGAAGGTATTAGCACCCCTACGCATCCGTAGTACTCTACGGGATCCACGCACAATAGGAAGGATAAATTGGTTGCTAAACACTGCTCACACTCACACACACTGGCTGAAAGAAACGCAAGAGACTGACTGAAACTGAACTCGGCAGGATGTCGCATCCTGGGCCTACTTAGTCTATCAGGCATAGACATCAGAGTCGAAGTAGTTCGGACTGGGGAAACGACACATGCTCGCTAAGGTATCGCACCCTATGCATACGTATCTTCTCGGACGAGAGAAGAATCAGAGCATTCGTAGCTCGGCTGACACGCACACAAACAAACACAGGCAAACATGGAGCCTGAATGCCAATCACTGGACTTACATCAGCATCCGAACCTAAACACACCCACACTGGAACCCAAATGCCACTCGATGGACTTACATCGGCTTCCAAGCACACAACAACACAACAAGTTAATAGGGAGTCGGGGACTCGAGCCTATAACTGTCAAGCACATACTCAAACAAACAGGCGACGAATTGCTAAGGAGTCAGGCACTCGAGCCTAGCAACTGTCAAACAACACACACAAAAGAAAAAGGGCGCCCGGAGAGATCAGCTCAATCTCCTGCCTACATACTTCATCTGGTATGAAGATCAGGGCGATGTAGTTCCCCTACGCAGGGATAAAGGACTAGCCTAACCAGATAACAGAGGGAGACACAACTAGGGAGACTACGACTCGAGCCTAGATGTTATCATGCAAATTCGTCCCTAAGTTAAGGTTTCTAGCTAACTGGCACAGGGAGCCAGCCTATCCTAATCATGACTTGCACAGGGAGCAAGCCACACACACACTTAACTTGCACAGGAAACAAGCCAAGCAAAACCTAACTTGCACAGGAAGCAAGTCAAACAATCCTAACTTGCACAGGAAGCAAGTCGAACAATCCTACAAGCACAGATAGCACACACTATACACAAACAAGTGGCTCAAACAAGGGTTAGGTTTTAGTCAAGGGGTCATATCAACCTCAACAAACAAACCTCTGGAACTGGGTAAATGTTGCTCTTAACCTTGCCATTGAGAGACTAAGGTGAAGCAGATGAAAGGCGAGTGAAGATAAGACTTCACAACTCTTATCCCCGGCCTGGGAGAGCTCAAGACAAGAATGTGTGGGTTCAGAAAGTGGGAACCCTTCTACACATTTAAAACTGACTCAACTGTGCAATTGCACAAGATCTTGGGTTTGTATCCGCAATGCATCAACACAGTGGTGTGAGCAAAGCAGATGACACACTGAATAGTGGGGGATAGATTGCATATCCCTACCTTCCACCAATTGCCTCTTCACTTAGGAGGACTTTGACTCTATGCAAGGACAAAATTAAACATCCACAAACATTGCCTCTTAAGGAGGACTTCAGACAGTTGCCTGGCCAAGTAACAGGCCAGGTCTTCCAGACTACATGAAGTAAAAGAGACATACCTCAATGCAAATTGCTTATACAAGCAAAGCAAAGCAAAAAGTTCACAAGGAACTAAGCAACTAAAGCACCTGAAACAGTCAAGCAGATGTTAGTATGCAACTTCAAACAAAACAAACAGAAACAGACACCAACAGTCCATTAGAGGCACATGGATGTTCAAGGCACAAGGCTTAAGGCATGTGAGCCAAGCCACCTACAAAACAAACAAGTTAGTCATGGTATTTAAACAAGCTCAATCAAAAAGAATTGGTCTCATCGGTCATTTGTTGGTCAACCTGAAAACACAAGCTCAAAGGTGAGTAACAGGACCACTAGGGCAAGCCTAGGGTCAAAAGAGAATAAGAAAGTCAAAACAGCAAGGTATATCCAAAATCATGTTCAAACCATTAGGAAACAAAACCAATTGGGTTCACATTCATATCAATCATCATCATCATTTCATGAACAATTTAGGTCAAGGTATAGCAAACAGAAGCTCATAGAAGTCAACAGCAAGACTTAGCTCAAAAGTCAACTCAAACATTTCCAAAAATCACCAAATAAATCATGGTCAATCACAATCCATAGCATGGTAAGCATGTCAAATTGCATCTCATTTGGACAAGTGGAAGGCAGTCAATGAAAATCAGAAAGTCAAAGCAATTTTGAACATGCTCAAAGAAGTCAACCAAACATGTATCAACTTAGAAAATTCATAAATCAGAGATGGCATATGATAAATGAATGGGATCAAAACCATGGCAAAGATGAGGATGTCTAGTTATCTCATGTAAAATTTCATGTCCATCCAATAAAGTATGAGAATTTCACAAATGAAATGGGAACAAGTGTCACACAAGGTCAACATATGACTAACCAGGGGAGAAAATCTCAAACAATTAGGAAATGCCATAAATAAATCCACAAAAAATCACATGTAAACTAGACATACAAGAATAGGTTCATGCAAAAAATCAGATCAATTGGAGGTCAAGAAGCATGGTAATGAAATTCATGAAGTTGGACATCAATGGTGTGACACAAATTGTCACACCCTAATTCAAAAATTCATAACTCACAAACCAGCAATGATAAATTCACAAACTCTACACCAAAATCACCATGAGTGTGTCTAGTTTATGCACAAAACATTTGGGAGCCATTGGATACATTCTCATCATTTCACAATTGATTTGGCAAAGTGTACAAAATTTGGTCACATGTCACAAACCCTAGCAACATTTAAAAACCACTCATCCAAAAATTTTGGAAAAATAATGATAAAAAAGTAGAGATCATGATGAACACAACACAAAAAATCCCATTCAAATTGGATCAAAAATGAACAAGTTATGAATTTTACAAGATTGGTGAATTAAAATGCAAAACAACATGGATTGATGGTCTAATTAGGGCACGCTGTGGCAATCTTGTAAATACTCCTGCCACTTACTCAAACGGCCGCGTTTTGGCCAAGGAAAAGAAATATTTTGATTGGCTCCTGGCCCATGCACTGTAGCGCTTCATGCAGAAAAAAAGCCTAGCCCCAGAATCCGCAGGTAAAGGCGCAGGTGCTATGAAGGTTGCGGGTAAATCCGCAGGTAACTGGGCAGCGCGAAGAACAAGCCCTAACCCTCATGAACGATTTCCCAGCAAAACGAAAACATTCCAGAAATGAAAATTAGGCATGGCAACGTGTACATCCAACATTACTCATCAATAAACAACCATTAATTTGTTAAACAACAACAAAACCAACACAAATCGAAGGAAACTTTTCATGAACACAAAACTTTAAAGCTCTCGTTCTCTCCCATTTCTCAATGGTTTTTTTCGATTTAAGGAGCAGAATAAACAGCGTGGATAGACCAACACAATGCATAGTATGGTTTTGGAAAAAGAGAGATTCGAATTCCTTACCAGATTTGAGGGACTGAGTTGGTTTGGAATTGTTTGGTCACCAAAGGTTGAAACAGATGTTCTTTAGGTGTCCATGAGGTGAATGGATGAAGTGCCTTTGTTCAATGGTGCTCCATTTTCTTCTAATCATGAACTGCCATGGAGGGAGCTTGAAAGGACAGTGGTGGATTCGTCGTTTACAGGTGGAAAGTGATGTTCACAAAAGCTTCAAAATGGTTGGTGTATCATAAAACCAATGAATACAACTCGGGCTCTTGGGGTTTTTTAGCAAGAAAGTTCTAAAAATGAAAAAATGAATACTTGAGAGCACATGGATTTTTTTGAGAATGAGTTGAAGTTCTGTTGGTTTTTGGCTCCCTCTAGTGGTTTGTAACATGACAGAAGAATGATGAAAAACCTGCTGTTTGATCCTACACATCCAAGTCCATGAAAAGGTGGGATATGGTTAGTAGAAAGTGTACTTTCTTTCCAAGTTTTAAGCAATTAGGGCATGGGCTATGTACTTCATAATTTGACTTGGCAAACACATTTTAAATGATATTTCTGAGCTATTTCAATTGGCCAAGTGGAAAAAAAATGATCATATCAAAAAGTCAAACATTGGTCAAACTTGCATTTAAATGAGACAAGTCAAAAAATGCCATTTTGATTGGTGAAGTTTTGGCTCATGAAATTTATATTTTTGGAAAGAGGGGATCAAATTTGACTTGTAGGAAAAAACCCCACCAAAATTGGCCAAATGGTTTGGGAGATATGGCCCTTTGAAGTTCAAGATTTTCTGAAATCGATTCGATCATAACTTGCCAACCACACATGGGAATTAAGAGTTCTTGGACTTTTTGGAAATGGGAGAATAAAATCTTCAACTTTCATGTTGGGCAAAAATTCATTTGAGGCTTGTATCATGATGTAAGTTTGAGGATCAAGACTTTCCATTTTTGGTAAGTTTCTGTTACAGGTCCAGTTTCCATTTTTGGAAATTTCTGATCTGGCTTCAAATTCTTCCATGATGGTGTTTGACATGATATATGAGGCCTATTTGGACATGAATAAGCTCTCTCAAACCATTTCCATTCATCAAATCACTGATTAAATGGACAGTTGACCAACAGTTGACTTTTCTAGGGTTTTGGATGACTGAACCTCTTCTGGTGAATTCCAAACCCTAATTCCTTGAGAACTTGACTTCAAATGATGTCCCAAGACATATGAACTCTTGATTAATGAGCATGGTGTCCAAATTCCACAAGAATGGCCACCATCCACTGCTTTGACTGACTGTTGACTGTCTAGGGTTTTTGACTGTCTGTGTATGAACTGATGACCTCTGAGCCTTCAACCCTTGACATGAACACTTCAAATAGACCTCCAAGTCATGTGAACTTGTTGGACAACCCCTAGGGCCTTGACTCCTTGAGAATTGTGCTTGCTTTGCTTGTCTGACTGATCTCCTGATCAGTTTGACCTAATTCCTTGATTGGCTTGCACTTGAGGCAAAAAAGGGCAATGCAATGCTATGCAATGGACCATGATATGCTATGACCTAATATGAAAATGTATGTACAATGATAGGTGCAAATTTGAGGTGCTACAGCTGCCCCTATTCAATCAGCTGGGAACCCGAATGGATGAGAGCAACGGCTGTCAGACTTTCAGGGTAAACAGGGATTGAATACCAAGAACCGTAGAATTTGCACAACAGGGATCCACCAATGGAAACGTCCACTGGGATTTGATGTTTATTGCTGGGTATATATTTTTGGGTTTTTGTTTTCAAAGGGTACGGCCACATCCAGACATCACAACGACGATGAATGGGAAAAGAAATCACAACCATACGTCAACAGACGAAATGGGAAAAACTCGACGTTTATCGAAACCAACGGAGAGGTAACCAACTGGGGACGACCAGGAAAAACTCGACGTTTATCGAAACCAACGGAGAGGTAACCAGACATTAATGAATGACTGGAAGGGAGGACTCGACCAGACATCAACGAATGAATGGGAGAAAACTCGACGTTTACGGACATCGGAAGATGATGTTTACAGACACCAAAAAGATCGACCAGACATTTACAGATGAATGGGAATACTCGACGTTTACAGACATCGAAAGATGATGTTTACAGACACCAAAAAGATCGATCAGACATTTACAGATGAATGGGAATACTCGACGTTTACAGACATCGAAAGATGATGTTTACAGACACCAAAAAGATTGACCAGACATTTACAGATGAATGGGAATACTCGACGTTTACAGACATCGAAAGATGATGTCTACAGACACCAAAAAGATCGACCAGACATTTACAGATGAATGGGAATACTCGACGTTTACAGACATCGAAAGATGATGTTTACAGACACCAAAAAGATTGACCAGACATTTACAGATGAATGGGAATAAGAGAAACACAACCAGACGTCAACGGACGAATGGGAAAAACTCGTCGTTTATCGAAACCAACGGAGAGGTAAGTCCACATGGGGAGGGTACAACTAGACATCACCGGATGACTAGGAAAAACTCGACGTTTATCGACACCAACGGAGAGGAGGAAACTCTACTGGGGAGAGTGAACACAACCAAATCATCAACGGATGATCGGGAAAAACTCGACGTTTATCGACACCAACGGAGAGGAGGATACTTCACTTGGGAAGGAGGCCGACGTTACGAACATCGAGAGATGATGTTTACAGACATCAAAGAAGACCAGACACTTACGCATGACTGGGAATCACCGAAAGATGGTGTTTACCGACACCAAAGAAGACCAGACACTTACGCATGACTGGAAATCACCGAAAGATGGTGTTTACTGACACCAAGGAAACAACACACGCGGGTGCTGATAGGGTACTGACATCCACAAGATGACCGGGCAAGGCTGAACACTTGCAGGGGGGTCTCACTGGGGAGAAGCAGGATTTCCTTTCACCAACGGATGAGGAAATAAACCTCTATGGGGATTATCAACACCAAATGTTGACTGGAGCAACTGTAACAAATGCGTTGCACAGGTTGAACAAAAATCCGTCTCTGCAGGGAATACGGTCTGATGGGGTTTCGAACATATGAATGCATATGTTTGATTTTTCTATGGCGTAATGCTCCATTTATGAATGGGAATGCTACGCGATTTTTGAGGATGCAATGATTACTACATGCAAAATGCAAATGAACCCTGGCTAGGGAGCCAAAAATGATCAGATACTCTGACTCTGTGGGGAGACTCCTCTTGGGGAAATACTCTGCGGGGAACTCCGCTTGGGGAATGGTAAAGCGACTTCACACTCATGTTGAAGAATAGCACTACTGCTGGGAAAAGGTAAACTCCGCTGGGGATAACCTTCAGTCCACAGATAGGATAAATGCTGGAGATAAATTTCAATGAACCTGCCTCGCTCGGGGAGGAAATCAGCAAATACAGGCCTGCCGGGGATAGGCAATCCTCAGATCTGTCGGGGAATAGAAGGCACTATCCACAGACGTCTTCGCGGGGGAACATAACTCTGGTAGCTTCCAAACTTGCTTGGGGAAAATATTTGCTGAGGAAACATCCTCACAGATGCCAATCTGAAAAACATCGCAAATAAATGCCCCCAGGGGATACATGGACAAGATACGCTCAAGTGTCCTCAACATTCAAAATGATTTTCAAATGTTTTATCTTTCTGCACGTTATTGTGTAGCCTCCATGTTCTTATATGCAATGCTTATCAAAAATTCGGACATTTTTGCAAACAAAACAGTAAAAATAAAAACAGAAAAGCTATTTATCTGAATAACGACTTTTATTGATTGAAAATGTGCCTGAAGAGGCAAAGTACATTGGGAAGCAATTCCTAGAAAGAGGTAATTGCGCACAAAAGGAAAAATCTATCCTGATGGCAATGTGAACACGGCATCCACTATTTCCCAATCCTGTTATAACTCACAGATCATCATTTTTCCTCCCAACTCCTTGCTTTCTGAGAAGAATGAATGGACGGATCACATCTTTCGAGATGGCAGACGACAAAGCTTGATGAAGTACAGACAACTCAGACTATAGTCTTCGCTTTAATCCCTAACTTTTGCCTGGATCGCCCTTTCGGGTTTTCAATCCACCGGGATACCCATTTTTGCCTAAGTCGCCCTTGCGGGTTTTCGACTTACCGGGTGTACAAATTCTTTTCATTTTATCCCTAACTTTTGCCCGAACCTTTTCTTTCTGTTTTTTTTTTTTTTTTTTGGTTCGCCGGGATGCCCATTTTTTTGCCTGGACTCTTTTTTCTTTTTGTCCAGCGGGTCAATTTATGCGAAGTATTTTTTTACTACATCTGAGTTAACAGGAGACGGAAAATCTTCACCATCCATAGTTGTAAGCATCAAGGCTCCACCGGAGAAGACCTTCTTCACAACATACGGACCTTCATAATTAGGAGTCCACTTGCCCCTGTTATCTGTACCGGGAGGGAGGATCCTCTTCAAAACTAGATCACCGATCTGATAGCTTCGAGGACGCACTTTCTGATCAAAGGCTCGCTTCATCCTTCGCTGATACAGCTGTCCATGGCATACAGCTGCTAGCCGTCTCTCCTCTATAAGGCTCAACTCATTAAACCTTGTTCGAATCCACTCGGCTTCGTCCAGCTTGACATCCAATAAAACTCTTAGAGAAGGAATCTCCACTTCAACAGGTAGGACAGCTTCCATACCATACACAAGGGAGTAAGGGGTTGCCCCGGTCGACGTACGTACTGAGGTACGGTACCCGTGCAAAGCGAAAGGCAGCATCTCATGCCAATCCTTGTACGTAACGACCATCTTCTGCACAATCTTCTTGATATTCTTGTTTGCTGCTTCTACGGCACCATTCATCTTCGGTCTGTAAGGAGAAGAATTGTGATGTTCAATCTTGAAATCTTTACAAAGCTCTTTCATCATCTTGTTGTTGAGATTCGAACCATTGTCAGTGATGATTCTCTCAGGAACTCCATAACGACAGATGATTTCTTTCTTGATGAACCGGGTAACCACTTGTTTGGTAACGTTAGCATAGGAGGCTGCTTCTACCCACTTGGTGAAATAGTCAATCGCAACCAAGATGAAGCGATGTCCATTCGAAGCAGTAGGCTCGATCTTCCCAATCATATCAATGCCCCACATGGCAAACGGCCAAGGCGAATTCATGACATTCAGAGGGCTTGGTGGTACATGCACCTTATCAGCATAGATTTGACACTTATGGCACTTCCGAGCATACTTGAAACAATCGGATTCCATAGTCATCCAGTAATAACCCGCTCTCAACAGTTTCTTAGCCATTGCATGTCCGCCGACATGAGTACCGAAGGAACCTTCATGAACTTCCTGCATTAACATGTCTGCCTCGGGTCTGTCCACGCATCTGAGCAAGACCATGCCAAAGTTTCTCTTATACAACACATCATCCTGATTCAAATAGAAGCTTCCAGCTAGCCTCCTCAAGGTTTTCTTGTCATTCTTCGACGCACCTTTAGGATACTCTTGAGTCTTGAGGAAATTCTTGATGTCATAATACCACGGCTTCTCATCAATCACAACAGACTCGGCTGCAAACACATACGCAGGCCTCTCGAGTCGATTCACCGCAACATGTGGTACATGATTCCACCAATGAACTTTGATCATAGACGACAGAGTAGCCAAGGCATCAGCCATTTGATTCTCATCCCGGGGGACATGATACAACTTCACCTTCTTGAAGAACGTCAGTATTCTTCTGGTATAATCTCTATATGGAATCAGATGCGGCTGATTCGTATTCCAATCTCCATTGACTTGATTGATCACAAGAGCTGAATCTCCAAATATGTCAAGGGTTTTGATCCTCAGATCAATGGCTTCTTCTATTCCCATGATACAAGCCTCATACTCAGCTTCGTTGTTGGTGACGTCAAACGTCAGTCTGGCAGAAAAAGGTATATGTGCACCGTTAGGATTGATCAGTACTGCCCCAACACCATTACCGTTCATATTCACAGCCCCATCAAACATCAGTGTCCATTTGTCATCCGGGTCCGGTCCTTCCTCGACAAGAGGCTCTTCGCAATCTTTCATCTTAAGATACATGATGTCTTCATCAGGGAATTCAAACATCATAGGCTGATAATCTTCAATCGGTTGTTAGGCAAGGTAGTCTGACAGAATACTACCCTTGATGGCCTTCTGAGACGTGTACTGAATGTCATATTCGGTTAGAATCATCTGCCAACGGGCAACACGTCCGGTGAGAGCTGGTTTCTCAAAGATGTACTTTACTGGATCCATCTTAGAAATCAATAAGGTAGTATGGTTCAACATATACTGCCTTAGTCGGCGAGCAGCCCAGGCCAAAGCACAGCAAGTTTTCTCGAGCAGTGAATATCTTGTTTCACAGTCGGTAAACTTTTTGCTAAGGTAGTATATGGCATGCTCTTTTCGACCAGACTCGTCATGCTGTCCCAATACACACCCCATCGAGTTCTCAGTCACTGACAGGTACATTATCAGAGGTCTCCCTGGAACTGGAGGTATCAGGATTGGAGGTTTCTGTAAATACTCCTTTATCTTATCAAAAGCTTTCTGACAATCATCATTCCACTTGATCGCTTGATTCTTTCTAAGCAGTTTGAAGATTGGTTCACATGTAGCAGTTAGATGAGATATGAACCTTGCAATGTAGTTCAACCTCCCTAAAAACCCACGGACTTGCTTCTCCGTTTTCGGTTCAGGCATCTCTTGAATAGCTTTGACTTTAGCTGGATCAACCTCAATCCCTTTCTCACTGACAATGAAGCCTAAGAGCTTCCCGGACCTCACCCCAAACGTACACTTGTTCGGATTCAACCTCAGCTTGAACTTTCTCAACCGGTCAAACAGCTTCTGCAAGTTAACCAGGTGCTCCTCTTCTGTCTGCGACTTCGCAATCATATCATCTACGTACACTTCAATCTCTTTGTGCATCATGTCATGAAAGAGAGTCGTCATTGCCCTCTGATAGGTAGCACCAACATTCTTTAGCCCAAATGGCATCACTTTATAGCAGAACGTGCCCTAG
Organism: Lathyrus oleraceus; assembly: GCF_024323335.1. NCBI lineage: Eukaryota > Viridiplantae > Streptophyta > Magnoliopsida > Fabales > Fabaceae > Lathyrus > Lathyrus oleraceus. The sequence continues at coordinate 150,449,057 of NC_066582.1, read as the reverse complement.
GGTGTAATGAATGTTGTCTTTTCCATGTCTTCCGGTGCCATCTTGATCTGATTATATCCGGAGAAACCATCCATGAAAGAGAATACCGAGGATTGAGCCGTATTATCAACCAATACATCAATGTGAGGTAATGGGAAATCATCTTTCGGACTCGCTCTATTCAAATCCCGGTAATCGACACACATTCTGACTTTTCCATCCTTCTTCGGCACAGGAACGATGTTGGCCACCCACGGTGGATAACTTGTAACAGCCAGAAAACCCGCATCCCACTGCTTCTGAACCTCTTCCTTGATCTTAGTTGCCATGTCAGGACTCGTTCTACGAAGCTTCTGCTTGACCGAAGGACATCCTTCTCTAAGAGGTAATCGATGCACCACAATGTCTGTATCTAAACCAGGCATATCTTGATATGACCAGGCGAATATTTCCACATATTCTCTCAGCATCTCAATCAGCCTCCTCTTGACAGAGTCCTCTAAAGCAGCCCCAATCTTGATTTCTCTTTTGGCGTCTTCAGTACCCAAATTAATAACCTCCAACTCCTCCTGATGAGGTTGGATGACCCTTTCCTCCTGCTTCAGTAATCTGACCAATTCTGCAGGGAGTTCACAGTCTTCCTCACTCTCCTCTTCAGCTTGGTAGATGGGATTGTCGAAATCATACTGAGCCATAACAGAACTGTTCATAGTGAATGCCATAAGATCGCTTCTGCATGTTTAATGCTTTGTTTTTAGAAAAAGAGTTCAAGAAGTCACAAAAAAAAAAAACATTGCCATTTTATCGTTTTGAAAAAAAAAAAATAAAAATAGAAAGACAGGGATCACAAAGTTTGATTTCAAAAAATGTCCTTCATTAATGATAATCATTAAAACATGATGAGGCCCTACAAAAATGAATCACTACGCCTTGGGCAGAACGTAGGATTTTCATGCAAAATGACAAAACAACAGAAAATTACTCTGTCAGAAGAGTAACTTGAACCACTTCTTCAGCCGTCCAGTTGTTGATAGACCCCCCTGGTGCACACGGGCGAACCCAGTTGTCCAAATCACAATCGCTGTCACAGTCTTCAATACCGGTTGCGGAGACGTCGCCATGATTCATCAGCCCAGCGCTGGTAAAAGTACTCGGACCCGCTTGACCATTCTGCTCTGCTCGGAGAGGCTCATAACCAACACCAAATTTGTCTTCTTTGACAGGCAAATCCACCATCTTGCCCCAGCCTTCAGCTTTGCCAGAATCAACAACCTCCTTAGCCTGCTTATAAGAAGTAATTGAAGCACCTGGCTTCCTCTGCTCAGCGTACGCCACTTTCTCAAGAGCCACAGTCTCAAACGCTTGGCATAAGGTTTCGTGGATCTCGCCATCCACCTCAACATACTTGAACGAGGATAGATGACTCACCAGAATCTCTTCTTCACCGCACACAGTCACAATCTGACCGTTCCAGACATACTTGAGCTTTTGATGGAGAGTCGACGAGACTGCCCCTGCTGCATGAATCCATGGACGCCCCAATAAACAACTATAGGCGGGCTGGATGTCCATAACATAGAAGATGATATCGAATACCTCAGGACCTATCTTCACAGGCAAGGTAACTTCTCCACACACAGAACGTTTGGATCCGTCGAAAGCACGAACGATCAGGTCACTGGGATTAAGCACAGACCCTTCCGTATCAATCTTCTTCAGAATCTGCTTAGGCAGCACATTCAACGACGACCCGGTGTCTACCAATACGTGAGACAATACTGCCCCCTTGCACTCCATGGTGATGTGCAAGGCTTTGTTATGGTTTCGCCCTTCAGGCGGTAAGTCCAGGTTGGTGAATCCTACACCATGCCTGGTGCTCACATTGGCCATCACACCCTCCAATTGATTGACAGAAATCTCCTGAGGCACGTAAGCCAAATTCAACATCTTCAGCAAAGCATTACGGTGTGCTTCAGAGCACATCAACAGTGAAAGTATAGAAATCTTGGACGGAGTTTGATTCAACTGACCTACAATTTTGTAGTCACTCTTCTTGATTATCTTCATAAACTCCTCCACGTCCTTCTCAAATGAGCCCTCGGGCGCTTCCTTCTGGACAGGTTCTTCCTCAACCACAGCTTGCTTACCCTTTGCTCTGGCGAGAGCCTCAGCATTATTGTCCCTCAAAGGCTGCGGTGCAAACAGACGACCGCTTCTGGTAAAACCTCCTGGACCTCCTACATTATCCACAGCCGGACCAACAGTTGCAGGAACTCTATTCGGTAAACCAATTGTCACTGGAGTTTGATTCACTGGTCTTGTCTGACTTTCAGCCTTTCTGTAACTGCGGTGAGCATTATCATACTTCCACGGCACGGCTCTACTATTCTCAACAGTCCTTCTTCCAGACGCAACGATAGTAGTTGGAACACTGATGGTTACAGGCACAGGAATGGTAACTGGGGTACCATTTGCTGCAGGTGCACTGACGACCCTTTGTCCACGTTCTTCAGACGGTTTAAAGTAAATGGTGATAGTTGACACTGTCCCACGATCTTTTACAGCCCTACTGAATTGCAAACAACCTTCATCCATCATACCCTGGATACCGGCCCTTAACTGGTCGCAACCATTCTCAGATTCTGCACAGCCCAAACAATTCTCATCACAACCTGAGTAGACACCCCCATTCAGCAGACGGCCCTTCACAACTAGAAGAGAAGTCTGAACATCATCAACACTAACAACCAGATCTTCAGCTTCTTTCCCTTCAATATTGTTCACTCTATGCCCACCATGCTGAGGCATAGGGTTGTTTACGACGTTAGGCACTGGAGCGAAGTTGATTGCTTTGGCATCGATCAAATCTTGGACCTTGTGCTGGAGAGCCCGACACTTCTCAGTATGATGCCCTGGTGCCCCAGAGTGAAAGTCACATCTAACATTAGCATCATAGCCAGGAGGCAGCACTGTTGGAGTGGCCATCGTACGCAACTCTACAAACCCTAACCGGAGTAGTTCGGGTAGTAGCTCTGCGTAAGACATAGGCAGAGGATCAAATCTTCTATCAGCCTGTAATTTCTGCCTAGGCTGGAAAGGACGTTGCTGTTGTTGTTGTTGTTGCGGTTGTTGAACTCTTTGTTGTTGTTGCTGACGAGGTTGAGGTGTCGGAATGGTTACTGCAGCAGCTTGACGGTATTCAATTCTGTTCTGATCTCTGCGGTGTTGAACAGCATTAGTTTCACCCTCTCTTCGACGAGGTGCCCCAGCAAACGGCTTCTTAGAGGAAGAGGAACCAGCATCTTGGATCTTCCCAGTTTTAATCAAACTCTCAGTCCTCTCTCCACAAATGACAACATCAGAAAAACTACTGAATGGGCAGCTCCCCATCCGGTCCATAAACACACCTTGAAGAGTACCGATAAACATATCTGTCAACTCCCTTTCCAGCATAGGGGGTTGAACTCTAGCAGCCAGTTCACGCCACCTCTGGGCATACTCCTTGAAGCTTTCATTGGATTTCTGACATAGACTCTGCAGCTGAGTCCGGCTCGGTGCCATGTCCATGTTGTGTTTGTATTGCCTCAAAAAGGCCTCACCCAGATCTCTCCAGCATCGGATCGAATCTCTCTTCAATTCCATGTACCAGTCCAAAGAAGCCCCAGATAGACTATCTTGGAAAAAATACATCCACATCTTTTCATCATCGGTATACGCAGAGATCTTTCGATAATAAGCCTGCACATGGGTGCGAGGGCAAGAAGTACCGTTGTATTTGTCGAATGACGGTGCTTTGAACTTGTGAGGGATTCTCAAACCTTCAACCAATCCCATATTAGTAACATCAAAACCGAGAGAATTCTGACTTTCCATAGCACGGATCTTCTCAGCAAGAGCTTCAACTTTACGGTCTCTCTCGTTAACCCTTCCCAGAACGTCTTCGTCTTCACTGAGCAGAGAGAACATATCCTCTTGTCTGTCAATAATCGGAACAGGATTACGGGCCGGAGCACGGACTACTCTGGCATTAGCGGCATCTGGAACAATAGGTTGACCGTTGATTCGAATACCCCCCAACTCATCACCTACAGCATAGTTGTTGATGGGTACAGCAGCAGCAGCATTGTTATCATTAACCGGGCCTCCCTCTGGCGGAGCATGGTTGATCGGTGGATTTGCAGCCTCTTGTCTCTGAACCATAGCTCGAAGTTCTTCTTGACCTTGCGCAACCCCTTGCATCATATTCATAAACTGGGCCATGCTAGCCTTCATCTCAGCCAACTCAGCTTGAAATTGATCCATACTTCTCTGCTGATTCAGTCTTGTTGAGTAGCGGTGCGGACGTTGATCAGCTATCCTGCCTGAACAGGAACCAAGAGTGAGAAGTCACGACCAAGAACACCTGTTATGCAAAAATGATATGAGTATGATGCTAATGATACGTATGATGCACATGATATGCTCATTTCTCAGGCATTCAAAGAGCCTGACCCATCCTGAAAAGATGGCAACCTGCAGCAACAAGAGAACAAACAGATACAAGGAAATGTTGACATCCTTATATATACATAAGGGTAAAAAGGCATACAACCAATGTCAACAGAATATCTGAATAAACAACGTACAAAGAAAAAGAATCCCATCCAACAAGCCTGGAGGTGATTCTTAACAAAAGATCTAAGAGATGTCTTACACGCAAATGAATCCCATCCAACAAGCCTGGAGGTGATTCTCAACAAAATACAATCAGAGACACAAACTAAGACAGACGGTCTTCCGGAATGAGGGTCTTCAGGTAATGGCACTGGTCTATCAACAGTGTGCATTCTGAACATTCTGGTAGAGGGGTAATCTTCTCCTTCAACTGCCGTCTAAGCTCTACCACTTCTCCTCCAAGGTGGTTCTCTGATACCTGTCTCAAGTCTACTTCCTTCTTCAACTGGATGTCTTTATCTCTGAGTTGCTTCTCCAAGTCTCTGATCTTCTTCTGATAGCTGGCCTCAACCCTCTGCAGCCTCAAGCGCTCCCGATGTTCTGCGTCTAACATGCTCTCCATCTCCTCGTAGGATCTCTTCTTGTTCCTTGCTCTGCTAGCATCCTCTCCTTGCACTTCCCTGAGTTGATGGGCCAAGTGCAGCTTATCAGCTTTAGCTTTGTACAGCTCCATCTGGGTATCTTGCTCCTTCTCTCTCAAACGGCGATTCTCCATCAAGGCTTGCTTGTAGTGCTCTGCAGGCACACTATCAGCAAGGACCAAAGGTGGTTGCTCTTGCAACGGCTCCATCCTATCATAGGGTAGCAGCAAAGTTTCCACTCTCTTCTTTACCCAGTCGGTGTAATCGGGCATTGCAATGGCAAACTTCTTCCCTAAGACGGATCCATCCTTCACTCCCACATCTCTCCAGGCTTTCCCTATCTGCTCCAACTTAGCAGGGTCATCCTTCTTCTCAAAACAAAAACTTTCGGCCATCTCAGCTTCGAGCGGTCTTTCACTCATAACAAACCCTAGCTGGCGAAGAGAAAGAACTGGATTGTAGTTGATGCAACCTTTGGTCCCTATGAGTGGCACGCTCCGGAATTCACCACAACTTATGATGACATCCTTCACATCCATCCGGTACGACTGCCACCTGATGTCATAGGAAGTGAGCGACATGACCCTCTGAGTCCACTTCAGAGTGCTCTGGGTATCCACAAATGGTCCACTGGCTGGCAGAAGAGACATGAACCATTTGAACAGAAGAGGCAGGCAGCACCTGATGGCTCCTCCCTTACCATGCCTGCTGTGAATGGCATAGTAAGTATCTACTAGAAGAGTAGGGATTGGATTCCCTCTGATGAAAATGCTGATAGCAGTGAAGTCAATGAAATTTGGCATACTGGGAAATAGGATGACCCCATAGATCATGGCAGCTAGCTGTGCGTGAAAAACTTCCCAATTCCCCTTTTCTGCTTCAACTCTGGCTACTCTCAACAGGAACTTCAATGGCAGACCTACAACCTCTCCACAGGGCTTCCAATTCTCACCAACTTCCTCAACACTCAACCGGAGAGCTCTGGCAATCAATCTGAAGTCGACCTCCTTTGGGACGTCCAAGAAGGGAGTCTGATGCTGAATAGGGATACTCAATAGGATAGAATACTCTTCGAGAGTGGGTGCAAGCTGATAATCCTGGAAAGTGAAGCACCTGAGCTCTGGGTCATAAAACTGAAGTAGTGTCTGCAGAGGCACCGGGTCAACTACTGTCTTCAATACTGTCAAGATATCTCCGTACCGCCCAACAAAACTCTTCAGTCGGTCATCTATCACGAGGCTACCCAACTCAACTAGCGGAGTCAACGGCTCACGGTGGAAACTGTAGGAACAGGTTTTCCGCTTCGGCTCGGGAACTGTTGTCATCTCTATCAGTAGACAGACTCTGGAATGTACCTGAGAAATGATATGCATGCAGAGATTAGTTTTTTTCTTTTTTCTCTTTTTTTTTTTTTGATGATTTTTTTTTATTTTTTTTTTCAATGCGTTTCTTTTGAAAAATAAATATGCTATGATGCACATGATGCAGACTGGACTGGCTGGTTGTGCAAACTCTGATACTAGGTTGAAGCTTCAGTCAAAATCGGAACATAAATCCCACTTAAGGTTAACTGAACACTGTCTGAACACAAAGTCACCATCAGAACCAAGTCACCAACAAAACCGAGTCACCAACGGTACCTGTAATGAAATAACCCTTCCCCACTCACGGGTGTAGTCTAGGCCAGGGTAAAGCTGAGAGAAACGCAGCATAAATAACCTTTCGCAGAAATACTATCATATACACACCCGAAGTATGTAACGACAGTATCCCACCAGGGTCTGAACTGCTCGTGATATCAATGTTCCGCTAAGTGGCGCCATACCACCCGCTTCCCATGAATCACTCTATTCCTAATCATCCTAGATTTTCACTCATGGTCTGGGTATTGGACCTTTTACCTCAACTGATTCCCCCCTCAAACAGAGAAAAACAGACAGCCAGCCAGTAATGAATAATGAATATGAATGCAAACATCAATGCATACAATCAATGCAAACAATAAATGTACATATATACAATGAATGCAATAAAATACAACAAGCAGAAAGCAACCAAAACCCTAATCCTAGAGAGCGCTAGGAGAGACCCGCCTAGGGAAGATGGACCAGCACAGGTCAACTTCTCTATATCCCCAGCAGAGTCGCCAGCTGTCGCATCGCGCGAAAAACCGGCGGGAAAAGAAAGAACAACAGAGCCGCCACCGTGCGTTATTTATCCCAAAAGAGGGAAAGGAAACGCTCAGAGTAAACCTGGAAAAGAACATGGTCTCGCGACCAAAGAGAATGGGTTCGGGAGTCGGTTATGCGAAGGGAAGGTATTAGCACCCCTACGCATCCGTAGTACTCTACGGGATCCACGCACAATAGGAAGGATAAATTGGTTGCTAAACACTGCTCACACTCACACACACTGGCTGAAAGAAACGCAAGAGACTGACTGAAACTGAACTCGGCAGGATGTCGCATCCTGGGCCTACTTAGTCTATCAGGCATAGACATCAGAGTCGAAGTAGTTCGGACTGGGGAAACGACACATGCTCGCTAAGGTATCGCACCCTATGCATACGTATCTTCTCGGACGAGAGAAGAATCAGAGCATTCGTAGCTCGGCTGACACGCACACAAACAAACACAGGCAAACGTGGAGCCTGAATGCCAATCACTGGACTTACATCAGCATCCGAACCTAAACACACCCACACTGGAACCCAAATGCCACTCGATGGACTTACATCGGCTTCCAAGCACACAACAACACAACAAGTTAATAGGGAGTCGGGGACTCGAGCCTATAACTGTCAAGCACATACTCAAACAAACAGGCGACGAATTGCTAAGGAGTCAGGCACTCGAGCCTAGCAACTGTCAAACAACACACACAAAAGAAAAAGGGCGCCCGGAGAGATCAGCTCAATCTCCGGCCTACATACTTCATCTGGTATGAAGATCAGGGCGATGTAGTTCCCCTACGCAGGGATAAAGGACTAGCCTAACCAGATAACAGAGGGAAACACAACTAGGGAGACTACGACTCGAGCCTAGATGTTATCATGCAAATTCGTCCCTAAGTTAAGGTTTCTAGCTAACTGGCACAGGGAGCCAGCCTATCCTAATCATGACTTGCACAGGGAGCAAGCCACACACACACTTAACTTGCACAGGAAACAAGCCAAGCAAAACCTAACTTGCACAGGAAGCAAGTCAAACAATCCTAACTTGCACAGGAAGCAAGTCGAACAATCCTACAAGCACAGATAGCACACACTATACACAAACAAGTGGCTCAAACAAGGGTTAGGTTTTAGTCAAGGGGTCATATCAACCTCAACAAACAAACCTCTGGAACTGGGTAAATGTTGCTCTTAACCTTGCCATTGAGAGACTAAGGTGAAGCAGATGAAAGGTGAGTGAAGATAAGACTTCACAACTCTTATCCCCGGCCTGGGAGAGCTCAAGACAAGAATGTGTGGGTTCAGAAAGTGGGAACCCTTCTACACATTTAAAACTGACTCAACTGTGCAATTGCACAAGATCTTGGGTTTGTATCCGCAATGCATCAACACAGTGGTGTGAGCAAAGCAGATGACACACTGAATAGTGGGGGATAGATTGCATATCCCTACCTTCCACCAATTGCCTCTTCACTTAGGAGGACTTTGACTCTATGCAAGGACAAAATTAAACATCCACAAACATTGCCTCTTAAGGAGGACTTCAGACAGTTGCCTGGCCAAGTAACAGGCCAGGTCTTCCAGACTACATGAAGTAAAAGAGACATACCTCAATGCAAATTGCTTATACAAGCAAAGCAAAGCAAAAAGTTCACAAGGAACTAAGCAACTAAAGCACCTGAAACAGTCAAGCAGATGTTAGTATGCAACTTCAAACAAAACAAACAGAAACAGACACCAACAGTCCATTAGAGGCACATGGATGTGCAAGGCACAAGGCTTAAGGCATGTGAGCCAAGCCACCTACAAAACAAACAAGTTAGTCATGGTATTTAAACAAGCTCAATCAAAAAGAATTGGTCTCATCGGTCATTTGTTGGTCAACCTGAAAACACAAGCTCAAAGGTGAGTAACAGGACCACTAGGGCAAGCCTAGGGTCAAAAGAGAATAAGAAAGTCAAAACAGCAAGGTATATCCAAAATCATGTTCAAACCATTAGGAAACAAAACCAATTGGGTTCACATTCATATCAATCATCATCATCATTTCATGAACAATTTAGGTCAAGGTATAGCAAACAGAAGCTCATAGAAGTCAACAGCAAGACTTAGCTCAAAAGTCAACTCAAACATTTCCAAAAATCACCAAATAAATCATGGTCAATCACAATCCATAGCATGGTAAGCATGTCAAATTTCATCTCATTTGGACAAGTGGAAGGCAGTCAATGAAAATCAGAAAGTCAAAGCAATTTTGAACATGCTCAAAGAAGTCAACCAAACATGTATCAACTTAGAAAATTCATAAATCAGAGATGGCATATGATAAATGAATGGGATCAAAACCATGGCAAAGATGAGGATGTCTAGTTATCTCATGTAAAATTTCATGTCCATCCAATAAAGTATGAGAATTTCACAAATGAAATGGGAACAAGTGTCACACAAGGTCAACATATGACTAACCAGGGGAGAAAATCTCAAACAATTAGGAAATGCCACAAATAAATCCACAAAAAATCACATGTAAACTAGACATACAAGAATAGGTTCATGCAAAAAATCAGATCAATTGGAGGTCAAGAAGCATGGTAATGAAATTCATGAAGTTGTACATCAATGGTGTGACACAAATTGTCACACCCTAATTCAAAAATTCATAACTCACAAACCAGCAATGATAAATTCACAAACTCTACACCAAAATCACCATGAGTGTGTCTAGTTTATGCACAAAAAATTTTGGAGCCATTGGATACATTCTCATCATTTCACAATTGATTTGGCAAAGTGTACAAAATTTGGTCACATGTCACAAACCCTAGCAACATTTAAAAACCACTCATCCAAAAATTCTGGAAAAATAATGATAAAAAAGTAGAGATCATGATGAACACAACACAAAAAATCCCATTCAAATTGGATCAAAAATGAACAAGTTATGAATTTTACAAGATTGGTGAATTAAAATGCAAAACAACATGGATTGATGGTCTAATTAGGGCACGCTGTGGCAATCTTGTAAATACTCCTGCCACTTACTCAAACGGCCGCGTTTTGGCCAAGGAAAAGAAATATTTTGATTGGCTCCTGGCCCATGCACTGTAGCGCTTCATGCAGAAAAAAAGCCTAGCCCCAGAATCCGTAGGTAAAGGCGCAGGTGCTATGAAGGTTGCGGGTAAATCCGTAGGTAAATGGGCAGCGCGAAGAACAAGCCCTAACCCTCATGAACGATTTCCCAGCAAAACGAAAACATTCCAGAAATGAAAATTAGGCATGGCAACGTGTACATCCAACATTACTCATCAATAAACAACCATTAATTTGTTAAACAACAACAAAACCAACACAAATCGAAGGAAACTTTTCATGAACACAAAACTTTAAAGCTCTCGTTCTCTCTCATTTCTCAATGGTTTTTTTCGATTTAAGGAGCAGAATAAACAGCGTGGATAGACCAACACAATGCATAGTATGGTTTTGGAAAAAGAGAGATTCGAATTCCTTACCAGATTTGAGGGACTGAGTTGGTTTGGAATTGTTTGGTCACCAAAGGTTGAAACAGATGTTCTTTAGGTGTCCATGAGGTGAATGGATGAAGTGCCTTTGTTCAATGGTGCTCCATTTTCTTCTAATCATGAACTGCCATGGAGGGAGCTTGAAAGGACAGTGGTGGATTCGTCGTTTACAGGTGGAAAGTGATGTTCACAAAAGCTTCAAAATGGTTGGTGTATCATAAAACCAATGAATACAACTCGGGCTCTTGGGGTTTTTTAGCAAGAAAGTTCTAAAAATGAAAAAATGAATACTTGAGAGCACATGGATTTTTTTGAGAATGAGTTGAAGTTCTGTTGGTTTTTGGCTCCCTCTAGTGGTTTGTAACATGACAGAAGAATGATGAAAAACCTGCTGTTTGATCCTACACATCCAAGTCCATGAAAAGGTGGGATAGGGTTAGTAGAAAGTGTACTTTCTTTCCAAGTTTTAAGCAATTAGGGCATGGGCTATGTACTTCATAATTTGACTTGGCAAACACATTTTAAATGATATTTCTGAGCTATTTCAATTGGCCAAGTGGAAAAAAAATGATCATATCAAAAAGTCAAACATTGGTCAAACTTGCATTTAAATGAGATAAGTCAAAAAATGCCATTTTGATTGGTGAAGTTTTGGCTCATGAAATTTATATTTTTGGAAAGAGGGGATCAAATGTGACTTGTAGGAAAAAACCCCACCAAAATTGGCCAAATGGTTTGGGAGATATGGCCCTTTGAAGTTCAAGATTTTCTGAAATCGATTCGATCATAACTTGCCAACCACACATGGGAATTAAGAGTTCTTGGACTTTTTGGAAATGGGAGAATAAAATCTTCAACTTTCATGTTGGGCAAAAATTCATTTGAGGCTTGTATCATGATGTAAGTTTGAGGATCAAGACTTTCCATTTTTGGTAAGTTTCTGTTACAGGTCCAGTTTCCATTTTTGGAAATTTCTGATCTGGCTTCAAATTCTTCCATGATGGTGTTTGACATGATATATGAGGCCTATTTGGACATGAATAAGCTCTCTCAAACCATTTCCATTCATCAAATCACTGATTAAATGGACAGTTGACCAACAGTTGACTTTTCTAGGGTTTTGGATGACTGAACCTCTTCTGGTGAATTCCAAGCCCTAATTCCTTGAGAACTTGACTTCAAATGATGTCCCAAGACATATGAACTCTTGATTAATGAGCATGGTGTCCAAATTCCACAAGAATGGCCACCATCCACTGCTTTGACTGACTGTTGACTGTCTAGGGTTTTTGACTGTCTGTGTATGAACTGATGACCTCTGAGCCTTCAACCCTTGACATGAACACTTCAAATAGACCTCCAAGTCATGTGAACTTGTTGGACAACCCCTAGGGCCTTGACTCCTTGAGAATTGTGCTTGCTTTGCTTGTCTGACTGATCTCCTGATCAGTTTGACCTAATTCCTTGATTGGCTTGCACTTGAGGCAAAAAAGGGCAATGCAATGCTATGCAATGGACCATGATATGCTATGACCTAATATGAAAATGTATGTACAATGATAGGTGCAAATTTGAGGTGCTACAGTGTGGAAGCGGGCGGTGGTTGTGATGGATCCGTGATAGGTATGAATGATGGTGTGTGTGTTGTAGAAGAACCTTCTCCTTGTTCTTGTCGTTGTCTAGCTTGTTGCCTCCTTTGTCTCGTTCTGCTATTCAGTCTCCTTGCGGTTCTTTCGATATCGGGATCATAAAGAAGTTGGTCCTCAGGAACCTGCCCTCGCATAAAACGAAAGCTGCACACTAAACCAAACAAATTAACAAGCACAATTCAAAAATTCAAAAGTAAAAAATGTAGCAACTATTGTGATGCTCGCAATATCAATTCACAATCCCCGGCAACGGCGCCATTTTGTTGAGTGTAAGATAGAGTATCGGGTTTTTGTTATCGTCTCCACAGGGATTGTGAGATATCGCCGCCGTTCGACAGTTGTTAAGTTCTTAACTTAAAGTAACAAGGGGGGTTTTGGTTTTTAGTCACGGTATCTTGCATAAAAAGTAAGAAATTGCGTTAAAAGCTTTGGTTTTAAGATTTGAGAAATATTGTCAAAGTTAGGGTTCGACGATCACTTTGCATGCATATGTTCGATCAACAAAACTCATAAACTCCTTTAGATGATAAACTATTTCACAAAGTCCTCCCAATGTGTTTATCTCTAACACACATTGTGGGTTTGCCCATTTTGATCCATTGTTGATCTCTCACATAATCTATCAAAATGACAACTTTTTGGTTCAACTTTATGGTGAACAAAATCATTCATTACTATCTCTAGCTAACAAACAAGATTGGATGAAAACCTAGGTAAAGAGTTGGAAAACATCTCTCGATCATAAACCAACACAAAGAGTTATCAATAAAACAAGGTTTTCACCATATATTCATCATCAAAGAGTTTACAAATGAAGACCATCCCATATACATACAAAGCTTATGATCATCTACATCTAACCTTGACAAAATGAAGGACTTAGCGACTCATTTTCATGGTAGCTTGTACAACAAGTTTCGGTTGAAGGTTGATCAACATCTGAGTCGAAGAGTCGAAATTGGATGGGAATCCACCTTCTTTTTGTAGAATATTGTTAAGAGATGAAGAAAAGTGAGAAAAATGGTTTTCTAGGTTACAAAATATGATCCCAAGAAATGCTGAAGAAATATCTAAAAATATGCTAAGTGTCCTTTCCAAAAAGTAGCCCATGCTACTTATAGTACTGCTATCTGAACTGCTATGCTCACTAGGCGAGCAAAATGGTTCGCCTAGCGAGCCCCAAAATAGGTCACCAAAGGCACCTGCGCCCAGAAGAAATATCCAAGTCCAGACTTCATGTGTTCGCAAAGCGAAGAATCCTTCGCTAGGCGAAGCCCACGGTTCCTCCTTCGCTCCAGCGAGTTTTGATGTTTTGCTACTGGAATTGCTCGTTGGAAGCTCGCTAGAGGCTCGGCTAGCGAGTAAGTGCTAGCTATAGTTTTGTCCAAGTCTGGGAGTGTTCGCTACCTCCTTCGCCACAGCGAGTTTGATCATTTTGCTACTGGAAAATTCTGGGAATGTTCGCTGGTAGGTCGCTGGGTGCTCGCCTAGCGAGCACTTCGCTACATCACTCGCCTAGCGAGCATGCTGATGAATGCTTCCTTTCTTGGTTCCTTTGCCAACTTCCTTGTGTCTTTGTTTTCTACTCATTTCATGCCTAATTCCTGCACAATAACACACAAATTAAAGGTACCAAGATCATTTCACATTGTATTGCAGATCATCAAAAGCAAGGGCAATTTCGAACACTTTCTCGACAAAAAGGAGTGAAAGATGCCTATATTAGATAGCTCAAATAAGCACTTTTGGGCATCTAACACAAAGCAAATATTAAATCATGTGAAAAATGAGAATCAAGAGGTCTTTTCAAAGGTTGTAATGTGGCTTGGGTTACAAGAAAGGATATGATTAAGAGAATTCAACAAAAATGCCTATCCTAAGGGAGCATTCCCATAAATTCAAACTCAAAAACAATTTCCGTTTTTTGATCCCAATCTTTCTTCTTTTCTTATTTTTCACATCCACACAACCATGAGCTTTCTTTTTGTTTTTTCTTTCTTTTCTTTTTCTTTGCTCCATAATTTCAAAGGTGACTTATTTTTCCTTGTTTCTTTTCACACTTTCATCTTTTCTAAATTATCACTTTTCCAAGTTTCTAATCAACTCTTCTAATTTACTCTCCCCAACTTTAGATTTCAAGACCAAATTTATTCAATAATGCTCCCTACTTAGACATAGGCGAAAGACAAAATTTGCAAGCAAACTCGGTTGAAGGTTCAATTGAAACGAAAAAATTAGGATTCATTTATTTGCAAAGTTTTCAATGAGTTTACACTTATCAATCAAATGAATCCTAAAACAAGCTCAAAGGGGGTTAACTAAGGATCACTCCTCACAAGGTTAGTTGATTCAAAACTTTTTTTTGGCCAAGTGGTTTTTCTCAATAACAAACAATGCCTCTATCATTTTCACAATTTTCACAAAAATAGGTTAATGCATCATTTAGCATGAAAAGAATGAATTGAAATAATGTTCGATTTCCCGCATTTAGTGTACAATGGAAAGCTACCTCACAATTGGTTAAGTTCTACTTTGATTCAAAAATGACATGTATCTCAAGGAGTTTATGAAATGAAATTTGCAACACACCATCAAACCATTCATGTTAAGTCTAGAAAGCAATAAAGTGTACCTTGAAATGCCGACACCAATTCTTATCATCACCACTCGAAGTGTCCTACGCTTCCTTCCTTGCTTGCATTACTTGGTTCCTTCAAGCTTAACTTAAGAATAAGAAAAATTAAACAAACAAATGGGGCATACCATTGTTCATTGCAACACAAAATAAAATCTCACAAAAGATCCATGCAATTAACAAACCAAAGTTTATGGTGAAACAAGAGCCACCAAAAGTACAATCATAATTAAAAAAAACAATAATAATAATATAAATAAATAAAAATAAAACTCAAAATAAAAATCTACTACTACTCCAAACAAAAGTCTTCACTCCTCCTCATCATGTCCACTACCTACGGATCCAAGGACATCTTCCATCTCATCATCATGGGTCGCACCACCACCTCCTGCACCCCCCATAAATACGGGCCTGCCCTCAGGCCAATTAGAATAAGCAGCATACTCCGCCTGGGACGGAAAAGTACGGGCTTCGGGCGCAAGAAAGGTACTCTGAAACTGCTGCTGCATAGCATCAAAAATGAATGATTTAGACCTCCTAGAAGCCTCAAAACTCTCACAGCAGTAGGTGACGAACGCCATCTGATCAAATGCTGGCGTACTGCAGGCTCGGGGTCAAGAGGAAGAAGTGCCTGCTCCTTCAGCTCTGTCCATTTGACTCTGGCAAAACCTGTTCAAATAAGCATCATTAATTATACTGGTGATAGACAAGTGTACCTCATCCGGAATGGGCACATTTACCTTTCGGCAAAGTCCCATAATCAGCCCCGAATATGTTAGAACACCGACTTTCCCACCGAACTTGGTTCCACTAGTCGCAACTTTGTGCATCTCTTCCGTAATGATGGATGCCACATCTACTGATTTACCAATCATGATGTAGTACAAGAGGCATCTGACATCCAATGGAATGGTGGTGCTATGGCTCCGTGGCCGAATATTGTTCATTAGAAGCACCAAATAGGCCATTGCTTCCAAGTTCAAGTTCTCCCTCTTCCACGACTTCGGAAATCCCTGATCATTCAAATCAAAAGTCCTTCCCTCAAGGCGCAAATGAGCACTCACGGTAGGAAGGTCCCAATCATTGTCCATTTCTTTGGCACGGTACTCACACCGCCTATTATCCGCCAAAGTGAGAGGATTACCCAAATAGGCGTTGATCGCGTCCCTACTGAAGGTGATGATCTTTCCCATCACCCTTGTTTGGTAATGAAATGCCACTCCCTCCTTCAACTGTAGAGCATTGACATAGAATTCACGCACAATGTCATAGTTGATCTCTGGCTCCGGTTCACAAATTTTGTTCCATTTTCTTCTTTCAAAGTTTGCTACCAGCTTCCTATAAGTTCCACCCGGTGACAAACGAATGAATCTTTCCAGTTGAATGGTCCTTTTAATCAATTTTTCAAATCTTTCCTCGTGCTCATCACTAGTGAATTGTCGCACGGATCTTGAAGGACCGGAGCTCATTGTTTTGGTACGTTTTAACATCTGCAATAAAATCAGAAACAACCACACAATAGCCATGAGTGACGTTAGCATCCATAATCCAAAAAAAATGAAACTGAAATTTTCCAGTTCGCGATGCGAACCCTGCGAACCAGAAAAATTCAGCAGCCTCTAGGGTACCTACTGCTCAAAAAAATTTGTTTGACAATAATACCACAAACCCTTACCCAATCCTAATTCGAATCCTCTCTAAACATGCAAGGTGATATTCAGCAATTAAATCATTTTCTAACAAAGCCCTAGTTCACCTTAATGAGGAACAAAAAAAGAAAAGAAAGGGAGATTACACATACCTTTGTTAAGAGAAGGAGATTGACTTGATTCTTGTTAAAAAGTTTGGGATTTTTGAAATGTAGAGGGTTAATTTTTGAATTTTGAAGTGAGGTAGTGACAATGGTGAAGAGAAGTGTGAAGTTGAAAAATATGAAGGAAATAGAAATAACACAAAACAGAACTTAAAAGGGTCTGCCACACTCAAATCGCGGGGCGAACTTGGTTCGCGGCGCCAACTTAAATTTTCCATTCAGTTCGCGGGGCGAACTGAAGGAATTTAAAAAAAAAATCTGGGAATTGGACAAAACTCCTTTTTCACTAGAAAAACCATAACAAAATAAAATTAACAACTAAATTGACATAAATTTAAATGCAAACTTACGACGTTGGGTTGCCTCCCAACAAGCGCTTTGTTTAACGTCGTTTTGAGCTCGACGGTTCAATGATCTTCACGGTCCGGCTAGGGAAATGACACAAACGTCTCTATTCACTTCTCCACTATGGTAGACTTTTAGTCTTTTCCCATTCACAATCCAACTTTACTGTGACTTTGGGTCCTCAACCACGATGGCTCCATAGTTTCGCACCTCCTTTACAACAAACGGTCCCGACCACTTGGACTTTAGCTTACCAGGAAACAACTTCAATCTTGAGTTGAAAAGCAGCACCATTTGTCCAACTTTGAACTCTTTGTGATGGACCTTTCCATCATGGTACGCTTTCACTTTTTCCTTGTATAGTTTGTTTGAATGGTAGGCATTGTTCTGTGATTCCTCCAATTCATGGAGCTATCCTTTTCTTTTCTCTCCAGCTAGAGTGGAGTCAAAGTTCAAGAATTTGAGAGCCCAAAGTGCTCTATGCTCCATTTCCACCGGGAGATGACAAGTCTTCCCATAAATCATCTGAAATGGAGTTAGTCCAATAGGAGCTTTGTAGGCGATACAATACGCCCACAAAGCTTCATCCAATTTTGATGACCAATCTTTTCTTGAACTTGAAACCGTTTTTTCAAGGATCCTCTTCACTTCTCTGTTTGAAACTTCCGTTTGACCATTCGCTTATGGATGGTAAGGAGTAGTCACCTTATGCTTTACACCATAATGTTCTAAAACTTTATCCAAAGGTGTATTGCAAAAATGCGATCCTCCATCGCTTATCAACAACCGAGGCACACCAAAATGTGAAAATATGTTTTTCTTTAAAAAATTTATCACCGTTTTGGAGTCGGCCTTAGGTGAAGCAATTGCTTCCAACCATTTTGACAAATAGTCAACGGCTACATGTATATATTCATTTGAGAAGGAAGAGGGGAATGGGCCAACGAAATCAATGCCCTAAAAATAAAAAACTTCTACTTCCAACATGTTGGTTAGAGGCATTTCATCCCGTTTTCCTATCCCTACACTTCGTTGGCATGTGTCACAACTCTTTGGGTGTTCATGTGCATCTTTAAACAAAGACGGCCAATAAAAGCCCGCTTGGAGGACTTTAGTGGCTGTTCGCAAACCGCTATAATGACCTCCATACGGAGAGTTATGACAATGCCAAAGGATGTCTTTTGACTCTTCAAGTGTCACACACCTTCTTAAAATACTGTCCACACCCACTTTGAACAAATACGGATCATCCTACACATAGTACTTTGCATCCGCTAAGAATTTCTTTCTTTGATTACTAGTGAGGTCTTCCGGTGTCAAACCGGTTTCCTTATAATTAGCAAAATCGGCAAACCAAGGCCTCACTTGAATCACATAAAGCTTTTCGTCCGGAAATTCTTCCCTTACTTCTTCTTCTTTATTTGTAATTTACACATTAACCAAACGGGACAAATGATCTGCTACCAAGTTTTCGGAACCTTTTTTATCCCGGATTTCCAAATCAAATTCTTGTAATAACAAAATCCAAAGAATTAATCTTTGTTTGGAATCCGGCTTGATTAGCAAATACTTGATTGCCGAATGGTCGGTGTAAACTACAACTTTGGACCCGATCAAATAAGCTCTAAACTTTTCCAATGCATACACTATAGCTAGTAGCTCCTTTTCGGTTGTCGCATAATTGACTTGCGCCTCATTTAAAACTTTACTAGCATAGTGGATGGCACGAAAAAATTTAGCTCTTCTTTGACCCAAAACCACACCAACCGTATAATCGCATGCATCACACATAAGTTCAAAATTAAGTGTCCAATTTGGTGCAACGATTATGGGTGCGGTGACTAAATTTTCTTTCAACTCAAGGAAAGCTTTTAGACACGACTCATCGAAAAGAAATTGCGTATCTTTGTTGAGCAAATTACTCAAGGGCTTTGCTATCTTTGAGAAGTCCTTGATGAATCTTCGATAAAATCCGACTTGTCCAAGAAAGCTTCTTATTCCTTTGATGTTTGTTGGAGGTGGTAATTTTTCAAATCCGAGAATATTGCTTGCATACACCATTGAAATGTTGTCGGTGCATTACATAATCCAAAAGGCATTCTTCGGTAAGCGAAAATGCCGAAAGGACATGTAAAAGCCGTTTTCTCATGATCCGCCGGATTGACCGAAATTTGGTTGTACCCCGAATAACCATCCAAGAAACAATAGAAATTCTTGCCGACCAACCTTTCCAACATTTGGTCCATGAAAGGTAGCGAAAAGTGATCTTTCCTTATAGCTTGATTTAACCTCCTATAGTCAATGCACATCCTCCATCCGGTTACCGTTCTAGTTGGAATCAACTCATTTTTTTCATTTTTTATGACCGTCATACCACCCTTTTTTGGAACTACTTGCACCGGACTCACCCATTCACTATCGGAGATAGGATAAATCATTCCGGCCTCCAAGAGTTTGACAACTTCTTTTCTCACCACTTCTTTCATTGATGGATTTAAGCGCCTTTGAGGTTGTGCAACGGGTTTGAAATTTTCTTCCATCATGATCTTATGCATACAATAGGCCGGACTAATACCCTTTAAATCGGATAATACCCACCCTATTTCACCTTCATTCTTTTTCAGCACTTGTATCAATTTATGCTCCTCTTTTGTGGACAAGGTATTGCTAATGATCACCGGTTTAGTACAATTATCACCAAGGAACACATATTTCAAGTGTGAAGGTAGCATTTTCAAATCTAGTTTTGGCTCTTCCACTTTCTTTTTCACATCCAAGTCTTCATTTTCCTCCTCCTGATAAGCAATCTCTCCACAAGACTCCAATTCATGCAAAATTGCTTCAATCTCTTTTTCTTCATTTTCAGTTAAAACATTGTAAGCTCCGATAAGAGATCTCTCTAACAGATTAGAAACATGAACTTGGTTTGCAACCTCCACTATTTCCTCCTCGGTGGCATCGATTCGGAAAGAATCATGCTTGTCATTACGATGCTTCATGGCCTCAAAAAGATTGAAAGTTACCTCTTTATCTTGCACTCTTACTTTCATGAGTCCATCATCAATGTCAATCATCATTCGGGCTGTTTTCATGAATGGTCTTCCAAGAATTAGAGGAACATCACGATCCTCATCCATGTCCACTATAACAAAATCTACCGGAAACAAGAATTTGTCCACCTTCACTAGTATATCTTGAGCAACTCCATATGATGAAGTGGTAGACTTATCGGCTAGTTGTAAAGTCATCCTTGTAGATTTAATCTCGACATTCCCAAATATTTTAACAATGGATAAGGGGATTAAATTGATGCTAGATCCCAAGTCGATCAAACCATTGCCAATGTAAGTGCCTCCAATGGTTACCGGTTAAATGACTCTGCCCGAATCGGATTCCTTCCTTGGGAGAGTTTTTTGGATTATGGCGCTACAACGTGCATCAAGCAAGATTGTCTCGTCTTCCACATATCTCCTTTTCTTTGTGAGAATATTCTTCATGAACTTTGCATATCTTGGCATTTGCTCTAATGCGTCGACAAATGGAATATTTATTTGAAGTTGCTTAAATATATCCATAAACCGTGCATAGTGTCTAGCATTATCCTTCTTTGATGGTGCGTGCGGATAAGGTAGATGTTGAGCTGGAATGACACTCACTCCTTTGTCTCCTTTTTTATTCTTTCTTGACTCTGCTTCTTTCTTCTCATCCACTTCACCCTGCTGTTCTGCTGATCCCTTCTGTTTCTTCTCTTTTCGCGGCGCGAAAGGAGATCGTGGCGCGAACTGAACAGTTTCTGCCTCTTTCTCCTTTTCACACTCCACATCCTCATTTTCAGGTACAACATCCATATCATTCTCTACTGTGATCTCTTCACTTTTTCCACTTGTCAACTCTTTACCGCTTCTAGTAACAATTGCTTTACAATGCTCCTTTGGATTGGTTTGAGTGTTAGCGGAGAAGAAAGAGCTTGCGTGTTGTTCCGACAATTGCTTCGCAAGTTGGCCTACTTAATTATCTAAATTTTTGATAGCTGCCTCATTGCTCTTTTGGTTTGCCATGGAGGCTTGCATGAATTATGTGAGAGTGTCTTCTAGCTTTGAACTTTCGCGTTGCGATTGTTGTCCTTGAGAATTTGGATTTTGATAAGGACTTTGTTGCTGAATTTTTTGGTTGTTGAACCTTGATGGTTGATAGCCTTGATTGTTCCTTTGATATGAGTTGTTGTGGGGTGGAGGTTGCCTTTGATAACCTTGATTTTGGTTGTTCACATAACTCACTTCTTCCAATGGAGGACAATAACCGGTTGGATGATCTCTTTGACATAGTTCACAACATGCTACTTGATGTCTAGCTTGAGATCCTTGAATTTTCTTCATTTGTTGTGGAAGTTTGGACATTTGTTGAGTGAGCAACTCCACTTGTTGAGAAAGTAGCTTGTTTTGGGCAAGAATAGCATCATTGGTATTTAATTCAAGAACTCCCGGTTTCCTTTGTGAAGGATTACGGTCATGTTGACTTTGACGATCATTGAGTGCCATCCGGTCAATAATGACTTTCATCTCTTCCGCATTCTTTGACATAAGAGAGCCACCCGCGGTAGCATACTGTAAGACCCCAATTTTGGCCCTAAGATCCCTCATGGCCCATATCATATCATACCATGGCCTCAAGGATCATTGCATGCCCTAGCTCCCCTCCTAGTGGGTAGGTTGCCTTGTGAGTTGATTCTTGATCACCAAGCATGTTTTGCATTTGTATATCATTGCTTTTCATATGTTTATTAACCAAAAAGTACAAAAATTTTGTCAGCTTAACCTTGTTGCTTGCAGTTGAAGCAATCATCAGCAATTAGGTCAAAGTCAGTCATTGGTCAGTCAAAGCAGTGGATGGTGGCCATTCTTGCAGAATTTGGGCACCATGATCAATAATCAAGAGTTCACATAACTTGGGACATCATTTGAAATCAAGTTCTCAAGGAATTAGGGTTTGGAATTCATCAGAAGTGGTTCAATCATGCAAAACCCTAGAAAAGTCAACAGAAAGTCAAACTTGGTCAACTGTGGATTTAATCAGTGATTTGATGGATGGAATTGATTTGAAGGAGCTCATTCATGTCTATACAAGCCTCATATATCATGCCAAATCTCATCATGGAAGAATTTGAAGTCAAACAGAAAATTTCCAGAAATAGAAAGTGGACCTGTAATTTCAACTGCCAAAAATGGAAACTTCTTGATCTTAAACCTACATCATGATACAAGCTTCAAATGAATTTTTGCCCAACATGAAAGTTGAAGATCTTGTTCTCCCATTTCCAAAAAGTCCAAGAACTCTCAATTCCCATGTATGGTTGTCAAGATATGATCAATTCATTTTCACAAATTTTTGAACTTCAAAAGGCCATATCTCATGAACCCTTTGGCCAAATTTGATGGGGTTTTTTCCTACAAGCTCTATTTGTTCCCCTCTTTCCAAAAATTCATTCATCTTCCACCAAAACCACACCATGCAAAATGCCATTTTTGGACTTGACTTCATTAATTTCAAGTGGTGCAAAAAGTTGACTTTTTGAATTAGACATTTTTAACACTTTTGGCCAATTGGAACTTGTTGGAAATGATATTTGAAACTTGCTTGAGGCCCAATTCGTGCAGAATTACACACCCCATGTGCATTTGGTGGAAACTTAGCAAATTGGCAAAACCACTTCATTTGTGATAAACTTGTTTAGTACTTCATTAACCAACATTAAACAGATGTATATAAACACTTTTTCTGCACAATTAAACCCTAGCAGCCACATTTGACAAAGCAGAAAAACTCTTTTTCTCATTCTCTCATTTTGTGCATTTTGAACTTTTCTGGAAAATTGGCAAAGCATACGCACTTGGCCTTGGCTGCAGCAACATTCATCATCATGGTGAGCTGTTTCCAAGTGTAAAACACCAACTGGAAGCTCATTTCGAGCTCTGTTTTCTCCAAGTTCATCAATGGTAATTTTTTAATCTGAGCTATTCCCAAGGTCTTTGAGCTACAAGCCTTTCTCCATTCACCATTTCAAAGCATAAGGAGCATCTGTTTTGACCTCTCGCAACCAGAAAACCACATTCCAACTCAGCTCTTCAAATCTGGTAGGTATTTCGATTCTCTTATTTCTAAAAACCATTACATGCTTATTATAGATCTCCATTCCATGAGCATTTTGAGCTTTGATTCACATAAAACGGTTGAGTATTCACTGACTTACATGAATTTAAAGTTTCACTTATGAACATGTTCTTGTATGATGTGTGTTATATGGCTCGAGTTATTGAAAATCATGGCTGGATTATGACTGTGCTTGGTTTGATTGTTTAGTTGGTATGCGTATTCTTGATTTCTGTGCGATTTTGTTCTTCATGATTTGATGAGGATGAAGCTACAGTAGTGGAACCCTAAGAAAACCCAGAAAGTTTCATGTGAATCGCGTTTCTGCTTTTGGACCTTTGCATTGCATGTACGGTTACTGTAGCAAACCCTAAGCCGTTCCCAGAATTGTCTCATGTGGTATGCATTTGGTTACTGTTACATTGAAACAACCAATTACAACATTTCGCGTGTCCCATTAAAACGGTGCGTTTTGGTTAATGAGGGTCAGAATTACAAGTTTGCCACCGGTCAACCACCTTGACTTACTAGACCATGTTATTTTGTTCACTTATTTCATTTTGCTACTCCATTTTACAAAATTCATTTCTCACTCATTTCAACTCCAAAAATCATGGAATTTTTTGCATCATATTCACATGAATGTCTACTATTTTATCATGATTTTTATTGATTTTTTGGATGGCTGGATTTTTAATGGTATTAGGTTTCTTGACATGTATGCACATTTTGTACCTTTTGCCAATTCTTTTGTGAAATTGTGATGATGTATCCAATGACTCTGAAATTTTTTGTGGTTAATCTACACTCATTCATGTTTGTTTTGATGTAGAGTTTTTGAATTTATCATATGTGGTTTGTGAGATATGAATTTTTGAAGTAGGGTGTGACAATTTGTGTCACACCAATGATATGCAATTTCATGATTTTTTATGACATGTTTCCTGACCTCCAATTGATGTGAAATTTTGCATGAACCTTCTCTCATATGCCTAGTTCACTTGTGATTTTTCTTGGAATTAATTATGCCATTTCCAAATTGTTTGAGATTTTATCCCCTGTTTGACCAAAATGTTGACTTTGTGTGACACATCTTGCCATTTCATTTGTGAAATTCTCATACCTTATTGGATGATCATGAAATTTTACATGTGCATACTAGACATCTTGAGCTTTGCATTGGTGTTAATCCCATTCATTTCTCATCTGTTTTCATTTAGTTATGATTTTTTGAAGTTGACACATGTTTGTTTGACTTCTTTGTGCATGCTTGAAATTGTTTTGACTTCCTGATTTTAATTGACCATCCTCCCATGATCCAATTGAGCTGAAATTTCATATGCATGCTATGTATTGGCTTGTGATTGAGTATGAATTATTTGATGATTTTTGGAATTGACTATGTTTGGTTTTGAGCTAAGTCTATCTGTTGACTTCATTGAGCATATTCAAATTTGCTTTGACTTCATGATTTTCATTGACTGCCTTCCACTTGTCCAATTGTGATGAAATCTTACATGCTTACCATGCTAAGTGTTAGGATTGATCATGAATTATTTGGTGATTTTTGAAAATGTTTGAGTTGACTTTTGATGCAAGTCTTTCTGTTGACTTCTATGTGCACCAATTTGCCATGCTTTGCCTTCCTTTGCTTATGAAATCATGATGATGAATGATATGAATGTGGGACCAATTGTGCTTGCTTCTTAAATGTTTGAACTTGATTTTGATTGACTTTCATTTGCTGTTTTGACTTTCTCATTCATTTTTGACCCTAGGCTAGTCCTAGTGGTCCTTTGGGCTTATGATTGAGTTCATGTTTCAGGTTAAGCTACAAGTGCTTCAAAGAAACCATTGCCAATGTGATTGAGTTTATCTGTTTAGCATGAGCTAATCTTTGTTTTGTAGGTTGCTTGGCTCATAAGCCTTGTGCCTTGTGCTTTGCACATTTGTCTATCTGTTTGACTGTTGACTTCTGTTTCCTTTTGCTTTGACTGTTGAACTGTGTACTGATTTGTTTGACTATTTCAGGTACCATTAGTTGCTTAGTTCTTTGAACTTGCTTTGCTTTGCTATTTAGCAATTTGCTTTGAGGTATAATTCCTTTATCTTCATGTAGTCTGGAAGACCTGGCCTGTTACTTGGCCAGGCAACTGTCTGAAGTCCTCCTTAAGAGGCAATGCTTGTGTGTGTTTATATTTGTCCCAAGCAGGAAAAGTCCTTCAAGTAAGGCAATTGGTAGATCAAAGGGATAAGTAACCTATCCCCTACTATTCAGTGAGTCTTCTTCCTGCTCCCATTACATGGTTGTAGCATTGAGATCAAAACCCAAGATCTATAGAGTCTAATGTGGAAAGAGCTCCATCTTTCTGAGCTCCCACACTTTCTGAAATGCTCTCCCTGATCAGGGATAAGAGCAATGAGGCACACCCCTCATATCCTTTCATCTGCTTCACCTTAGCCTCTCAATGGCAAGGTTAAGAGCACCTGTGACCCTATTCCAGTTGGCTTCAATGCCTAACCCTCTTGTATGAGCCTCCTTGTATGGTTATAGAGTGTGCTGTTTGATTCTCATTGATTGGTTGATTGCTTCATATGCACATGCTTGCTTGTATGCTATATGCATTTATCATCATTAATTGCTCATCAATGCATAATCATCTCATTTGTCTTTGTGACATTATCATTGTTGTTTACCCATTGAGGACAATTGTAAGACCATCCATTGGCCATTGCTCCTATGATATGGAAGTGAGTATAAGACCATCACCTTGGCCACTCATCTTATCTTTGCTTGATGCATTTGTTTGATTGTGAGGATGCAATTGTAAGTCCCTGTAAGTTGGCATTTGCTTTCCTGTGATCATAAGTTGGTTTGTTTGATTGTATGTGAGGATGCAATTATAAGTCCCTGTAAGTTGGCATTTGCTTTCCTATGATCATATGTTGCTTTGTTTGTTTGTATGTGAGGATACAATTGTAAGTCCCTGTAAGTTGGCATTTGTATTCCTAGGACCATACTGTGGAGGTTAGAGTAAGCCCAGATAGATTGGCATCTGACATCCATGTTTTGTTTTTCTTTGTTTATGTGAGGATACAATTGTAAGTCCCTGTAAGTTGGCATTTGCTTTCCTATGATCATGTGTTGCTTCTGTTCTTGTATGTGAGGATCCATTGTAAGTCCCTGTAATGTGGCATTGGTTTTCCTATGATCATATGTGGAGTTAACCTAAGTCCAGATAGATTGGCAGTTGATTTCCATATTTTCATTCTTTGTTTTCTTTTGAGGAGATTAGTGTAAGTCCATTGAGTGGCCTCTGATATCCCGTTCCGTTTTAGGAGATTGGTATAAGCCCAGTGATTGGCATCCGATATCCGCTTTTGTTGACTTTCTTGTTTGTTTGTTATTATCCATTGTCCATTCCAAAGGACACACTTGAATCATCTTCTATATGATTTCAAGAAGTGAACTTTCTGAGAAGTTTTACAATCCATCTTCATCCATTCATCCCCATTGTGTCCTAAACCTTTTCACACATTACTTTCAAACTTGACATAGATATTGTGCAAACATCTTCATGTTTTCTAACTAAAAACCTGGACCCCAAGTCCTTGACTTTTTTTAAACTCCATTTTCATAATACTTCTTTCAAATCAATCTTAATCATACTTTGACTTCACTTTCATAATCACAATCAATTAACTTCACTCATTCACTTGTTTTGGCTTTGTCCATTGTTAATCTTTTCATGCATTAGCCATAGGTTTCAATTATCTTTGTGGTTGATGTAAATCTTGCCTATCCTTAGTGAGTCGACTATAAGACTTCCGTACTGAAAACAGGGTTAACCCCTCTAGTGCGTCGAAGCTATCCTCACATGGTGGATGTTGGTCTTGGTCGAGTTTTCTCCCATTGATAATGAAAAGCCTCAGTGCTTGTGTTTAAAATTGAATCCACCAACTTTTGGAAATCTTTTAGCCGAACTACGACGTTTTGATCCTTACCTTTGATGGAAGGTACGTAGGCAGCGGGTTCATCCGTTCAAACCCAACTAAAATTGTATATTCTTTTCTCATCATCCCAATCATGTTTGCACAATGTTTATGTCATAACAAATAACAATCTTTTACAACAAGTGTGAAAAGGGCTCCCTAGGAGTACCTAGGACGTAGTGGGTGCCTAACACCTTCCCATTGCGTAATTTACCCCTTACCCAGAATCTCTGATCTTTTTATTAGTTTTCTACGTGTAAAACTTCTTAGGCTTTTGTTCGCTTTTTAGCCAGTCCTTTGGATAAATAAAAGTGCGGTGGCGACTCGAAATTTCATTGTATACCTTGCTTATGATTTAATCGATAGATCATATAGCGACGAATACACCGCTACAGAAAAGTGGCGACTCTGCTGGGGAAATCTCACCAGAATCCTTGGTGGTATTGCCTACTTTTCACCCTTGTTGTGCTATATTGTTATTTGTTATATGACATATTTTTGTACAATTTGGGATAACTGTATTGATTGTAATGTGTGAATTGCTTGATATACAATTGCTGTTTGCTTTGGTGATCTGTGAGATGAGTTCTATACCCGAACTCGAGTGCTCTCTAGGATAGGAGAATGGCATAGTCTTGTTGACTGGTGTGGAGTATTCCTTAGCCAGTTGACTTGCGAGCCCATTCACTTGGTGGAGGCCATGTTGGACTAATAATGTCACACAAGTTATTTGTGGTTAGGCATTATTCTTTCAATCATGTTCCGCAGAAGCCAAGGACCTTAGCTTACCAAACCCATCTTGGCCTATTTTTAGGACCGTAGTGCGGAGGTCGTTCAGATGTCAGTTCTGATACGATTGTCACGCGATACTACACTCATAAGAGTTTCTCTTGAGAATATTCTTGGAATACGAGTATTCGTTCCTCCGATAATATTCGAGAGATGGAACGATGATTATGGGAACCTCTGATAGAACATGTCTGGCAGGTTTAAACCCTAGTACACTCCCTTTGGGTGGTTCTTAACCGAGACTCCATGCTCGTGACTCTCAACAAACCCGTGATTCGTGGTTGAGTCGTTCAAACATTGTTAATATCAATGGATCCCGGATCAGGTGTAAAACCTAAAATCCACCAAAGTGGCTGGTTGATATTAAGAATGTCTGAACCGGTTCATGTACCTTTAATATCAATGGAACTTGGGTGTTGATAAGGTGAGAACCTAAATCCACCAAAATGGATGATTGATATTAGGGATACAATGAGCTTTCCCACGACCTTTGCTTGGTGTGACTTGCTTGATCCTTGAGTGTGATTGTTGCATTCATGCATTCACGCATTCATCTGCATCCATATCATCAGAAAAAAGAGAATTTTCAAGGAACTCAAAGGAGTTTATTTGCAAAAATTTTCAAAACATGAAAAAACCGGGAAAATTTTTTCACCTGATATATCTGATGAGATCTTCTCATATATGATCAAAATGCTTAAATATTTCAAAGTTTGCAAATAAAACCCTCGAGTTCCTTTGAAATAAAAAACAAGCATATGCATAAACGCTTCATGCATCATTTGCATAAGCAGGTGTTTTGTTCCGGTCTCCCGTCCTGTGGTCTGACCTCGCGATCTTCATTTGCTTTGAGACGCACTTTGCCGATACTATACCAGAGCCGATTCTGCCAGATTTATGGATCATTTTGAGCTAGAGGATTGTGAACTCAGAGGAGGTATTTTCCAGACTAAGTGCTGTTGGTGGATTTATTCCTGGTTGACAGATCCCGGGCTGGCATTGGCTACTGTTCTGGGGCACTTAAGGAGCAAGGTTTGTTCGCAAGTGGAGGATTCATCCATGATGATCAACCTGAAGAGGAAGCTGCCGCTATCATTGAAGAAGACGCAGAAGACTTGAACAATTTTGTCATTCCTGGTGGCGTCTGCCACAATTGGTTCGCTGTGGATGTTCCTACGGTCATTCATAAGTCAGCGTGATTTGTTCACTTTGATCAAAACCCTTCTCCCATGCCAAAAGGAGAAGTGATGACATTGTTGGCAGCATTTAATACAATGATGTTTTCATTCAATTAATGCATTGTTAAACATTTGTTTTTCCATTTATTTTCACTTTTTGCTTTTTGCATGAAATCAGTGATCACAAAAAAACCCTGAAAAACAAAAACAGCTTTTTCATCTGCATAAATGATTTGCTTGTTTAAAATTCAAAAGCTTTTTATTATCCAGAATCATTATGCAGGGATTTCTAAACCCATTGAACATAATGATCCAACGCCATCTCCCAATCTTGAATTCTTTGTATTCGAAGCAGAGGAAGATGATGTTGAAGGGGATTCCTGATGAGATTACCCGCCTTCTTGAGCACCAAAGAAGCTCATTCAGCTGTATCATGAGAATCAGCAACAGTCAAACTGGGGCATTGCATAATGCAATCAATCAAAAAAAAAAAAAAAAAAAAAAGGAGAAAGAGGGTGAAAAAGATAAAAAAAATCAAAAATCAGGAAAATTTTTTCAAAATTTTTCCAAAAGAAAAAAGAAAAAATTATACCCTCAAAGTCCCTAGTTGACTGATGCTGAATGGATTCAGAGTCGTTATGACCAGTTGAATTTGATTGAAGAGAAGCGGTTAACTGCCATGTGCCATGGTCAGTTATATTAGCAGAGAATGAAGAAAGCATTCGATAAGAAGGTCAAGCCTCGTGTGTTCCGAGAAGGTGACCTTGTGCTCAAGAAAGTTTTGTCTTTCGCACCCGATTCCAGGGGCAAGTGGACTCCAAACTACGAGGGTCCATATGTTGTTAAGAGAGCCTTTTCAGGCGGTGCTTTGATGCTTACAACAATGGATGGGGAGGATTTCACTCGTCCTGTGAATTCAGATGCAGTCAAGAGATACTTTGCCTAAAAAAAAAAAAAAAAAGAAGTATATGCAAATGAACAAAAACAGAATTGCTCGCTAAGTTGAAAACCCGAAAGGGCGGCTTAGGCAAAAATGAGCGTCTCGGTGGAGAACCCGCAAGGGCAATCCAGGCAAAAATTAGAGACTTGAAAAAATAGAATATATTTGCATCCCGCTAGATTGAGTACCTCACCCTGGGGCAATCTAGGCAAAAATTAGGGATTTGGCAAGTAACTGCATCCTGACAAGACTTTCTGGTTCATCAGTCGTCATTTCGTCAGAAGATTCTCGATTCGTCGTCAACCGAAGCTTCGGATACATCGAGATTCAAATTGGTAGAGAAAGGATCATTATGTTCGATGTAGCCCTCTTCCAATATATATCACTGATTTCAAATTTGTACAGATCTATGGAGTCTTGCCATTTGCAGGCTACCATTCTATCAAATCAATTTGAGCTTTTTATCCAATTATTTGCACTCTTATTTGTTTCAATTCAACAAATGTTTTGCATGTTTTAAATTGATAAAATGTCATTGTTTTAAACAAATCAAATTTTTCAAAATATATTGTTCTAAACAAAGTGAACATTCACAAGATTGAAAGGATACTCAAGAATATCTCAGTGCTCTCCCGAGGGTGGCATGATTTCCAACAGGTAAGACATTTGTTCATATTCCTGGTTTGGTGGTATCTTCTTTCTTCAGATCCTTGTTGAGGTTGTTCCTCAGGCAGATTCGTTGTTGGGGTTGTTCCCCAGTATAGTCGCAAGCAGAGTGTTGTTGAAGACTTCGATTTCTCCAGCAGCAATCTTCCCTAGCATGGGTGTTTTTCTTGTAGAAGTTTCGGTGGTTGATGGTTTGTCATCTTGGTGCCCCGTCACTTTCTCCAGTGGGTCGATATCCCCAGACCTTATTTGTCTCCTCAGCGCAGTCACGAGTAGAGCTGTTGTTGATATCCCCATCGGATCTGCGAACAGAGTTGTTGTCACTCTTCCCAGTGCAGTTGCCAGCGGAATTGTCTGTCTCCTCAGCATGATCGCTTTCTTTCTGAAGACTCGGTAAGTCAGCGGTGTGATACCCGGTACTTTACCTTCTCCCCGGCTAAGTCGTCTGTGGAATTGTTGCTATCTCTCCATCAGAGTTTTTCTCTTCAGCAGAGCAGGATTTATTTTCCTACTTGGTGTTTGATTTGGGTTGACATCCCAGTGCATTGCAATCATCTTTTCCTCAGCGTTAGTCTGCAGAATGTTTGTTGTGGCAGTTTTGCCTGTTGGATACTCCTTCAATCCCCAGTATGGTTGGATGATGGCTTTGGCCTCCAGTGAATGGATTGATTTCCTGACTGTTTGTGATCCCCAGTAGAGTGGCTTGTATTGCAGAATCTACTTGTTGTGATCAGTTTGCTATGTGTATTCTCCCCAAGTGGAGTGGTTCGTTGCAGAATCTACTTGTTTGATCTGTCCTCCCTCAGTGGCTTGTTCCCCAAGAGAGTAGCCGACAGTTTTCCCCAGTAGAATTGCTTATGCAGTTAGATTCTATTTGGATGATACATTTTCCCTCAGTGGGTTGTCCCCCAGCGGAGTTATGTGGATTTGCTTCTACAGCAGTTCGTGCTTGTGCAACGCACTCTTTGTTTCTCAGTTAACACTGGGATCCCCTGCAGATACTTTAGGACTTCTCTTGTTCCCCTACATATTTGTCTTGGTGGCTGTTTTGCCCGTTGTGACTTTCTGTACCCTGATTGGGTCGTCTCCTGTTATCTCTGATCCTCTGCTTCTTCAGCAGTACCCGCAGATCTTTGCTTTACAGCATGAAGATCTCTGCAGATTGGCTCTCCAGCTGGTTTTTTCCCCTGGAAGTATAATACCGGACGTCCGATTCCTGGACCTGTTTGTGTTAGAACTGTCTGTTTTGTCAGCATTCATCAAACATAAATCACGCATATTCATGCATACTCATAAACATTCAGATATTCATGTTGCATTTTTCGCCATATATCTTTTGTTTGTCGTGTCTCCTGCTTTTGGGTGATATAGATCTCTTTACAGATCTCCCCAAGCAGATGTTGGGTGTTTAAAATCTCTCCATATAGAGTCAGCCCCATAAACAGAAAATGCGTCTGTCTTTCCTTCTGCAGTTCCCCACCGAGATATACCCTCGTGGATGACGGTTTCTTCCGTTTCCTCCCAACACATATATTGGGATGGATTTTCCTATTTGAGTTATATCCTCATTAGGACGTGTCTTGATTCAGTCTGCCTTTTCGGATTGTTCCCGAATTGGCTATTTGTCAAATGTCTTGTGCTTCCCAGTGGGTTGTTCCCCAGCGGAATGTTTTTGGGCCTCTACCCGTATCCGGTAGCTATAAGTCCTACTTTTTCCTGGCTTTCTTGACAGAATTTGTGGTTATACACCTTTTATTCTCCAGCCAGAGTTGTTGGTTTTCTACCTAACAGTCGGTAGTTGTAAATCCTATTTTCCTGCTCCTCAGCAGTTTGTGGTTTGTTATAAACCCTATTTTGGTTTCCCGTGCGGATTTGTGATTTGTTCTATCCCCATGCGGAGTTGTTGGTCTTCTACCCCGTATTCGGTAGATGTAAACCCTAATTTTGTGGTTATCTTCATCTAGTCTTTGATGTTGATTTTCCTTTGCTTGGATAAGTTGCTCAGATCAGCACTTATATCCCTAGCAAGTCTTTTGTGGATAATTGCCGTATGCTAGCAATTTTATCCCCAGTGGGTCCTTTCACCGTTTGCTAGTGATTTGTTCCCCGGATCATTGGTTGTATACCAATACATCCCCAGCTAGTCCCTGTGGATAATTGCCGGATGCTTGCAAATTATCCTCAGCAGATCGCCTTTCATTTATCCTTTTGTTGGTAATGTCTGTTGCTCCCTTTTGATTGGTCATCATTGTATACCTATTCTGGTATCCCGATGCCTTTCTTTTCGGATTTTATCCTATAAACAACCCAGTAACCGGTTCAGGATAATTTTCCATGCGAGGTTATTATTCACGTTTTGACGGCTATGAATAATATATCTCATGCGCTCTTTAGTTGGAATCCTTTGTTGATTTTCCCCAGCTGAGCAAGATTCGTATTCTCTGTAGAATCGAATATCCATCCTTTAACCAGTTTGTGTTTTGGATGATGAGTGTTTTGGAACACACACCAATTCACGCTTTTTTGTCCATCCTTTAAACAAGTCTGTTGTTCTAGCTTTCTTCAGGGTGATGAGTGTTTTGGAACACACACCAATTCACGCTTTTTTGTCCATCCTTTAAACAAGTCTGCTGTTCTAGCTTTCTTCAGGGTGATGAGTGTTTTGGAACACACACCAATTCACGCTTTTTTGTCCATCCTTTAAACAAGTCTGCTGTTCTAGCTTTCTTCAGGGTGATGAGTGTTTTGGAACACACACCAATTCACGCTTTTTTGTCCATCCTTTAAACAAGTCTGCTGTTCTAGCTTTCTTCAGGGTGATGAGTGTTTTGGAACACACACCAATTCACGTTTTTTCGGCCATCCTATAAACAAGTCTGTTGTTCTAGCTTTCTTCAGGGTGATGAGTGTTTTGGAACACACACCAATTCACGTTTTTTCGGCCATCCTATAAACAAGTCTGCTGTTCTAGCTTTCTTCAGGGTGATGAGTGTTTTGGAACACACACCAATTCACGTTTTTTCGGCCATCCTATAAACAAGTCTGCTGTTCTAGCTTTCTTCAGGGTGATGAGTGTTTTGGAACACACACCAATTCACGTTTTTTCGGCCATCCTTTAAACAAGTCTGCTGTTCTAGCTTTCTTCAAGGTGATGAGTGTTTTGGAACACACACCAATTCACGTTTTTGTATCCATCCTTTAACCAGTTTGTGTCTTGGATGATGAGTGTTTTGGAACACACACCAATTCACGCTTTTTTGTCCATCCTTTAAACAAGTCTGTTGTTCTAGCTTTCTTCAGGGTGATGAGTGTTTTGGAACACACACCAATTCACGTCTTTGGTCGGTCACCTGTTACATACCTATAACCCGGTATCCTTGGTGTTCCTTCCTGTTTTTTTTGTTACCCTTATACCGGTAACATCTCATTTCTTTGTTGCTTCCTTAGTGAAGTCTTTCCTGTTGCTTCTCCCCAGGAGTCAGCTTGTGTCTCTCCAAGGGATTTATTTTCCTTTGGAATTCTTTTCCCCAGTGTGAGTCCTTCACTCCCCAGTGAGGTCTCCAGTCTGTTTTCTGTTTTTCCCTAATCAGAGTCATGTCTTGTTCACGCTGTCTCAGTTTTGTTTATCCCCAACTAGAATTTTGTTAGAATCTCTGTTCCTGGTGAGTGTACTACTCCGATGGATCGTCTTTTCTTCTGTGTGAATCATATTCCCCACAGAATTCGTGTCTTTTGCATGCATACATTTGCATCATGAGGTCTCTTAGGGACCAAAATTTGTCTCATTACTGTTATTTAAGCCCATTCTACCGCGTCGAGATGAAGATTTCTAAACTTCACTTCTCCGGCTAGAATGACCTTAAATAGGGGCATCTGTAAGACCCCAATTTTGGCCCTAAGATCCCTCATGGCCCATATCATATCATACCATGGCCTCAAGGATCATTGCATGCCCTAGCTCCCCTCCTAGTGGGTAGGTTGCCTTGTGAGTTGATTCTTGATCACCAAGCATGTTTTGCATTTGTATATCATTGCTTTTCATATGTTTATTAACCAAAAAGTACAAAAATTTTGTCAGCTTAACCTTGTTGCTTGCAGTTGAAGCAATCATCAGCAATTAAGTCAAAGTCAGTCATTGGTCAGTCAAAGCAGTGGATGGTGGCCATTCTTGCAGAATTTGGGCACCATGATCAATAATCAAGAGTTCACATAACTTGGGACATCATTTGAAATCAAGTTCTCAAGGAATTAGGGTTTGGAATTCATCAGAAGTGGTTCAATCATGCAAAACCCTAGAAAAGTCAACAGAAAGTCAAACTTGGTCAACTGTGGATTTAATCAGTGATTTGATGGATGGAATTGATTTGAAGGAGCTCATTCATGTCTATACAAGCCTCATATATCATGCCAAATCTCATCATGGAAGAATTTGAAGTCAAACAGAAAATTTCCAGAAATAGAAAGTGGACCTGTAATTTCAACTGCCAAAAATGGAAACTTCTTGATCTTAAACCTACATCATGATACAAGCTTCAAATGAATTTTTGCCCAACATGAAAGTTGAAGATCTTGTTCTCCCATTTCCAAAAAGTCCAAGAACTCTCAATTCCCATGTATGGTTATCAAGATATGATCAATTCATTTTCACAAATTTTTGAACTTCAAAAGGCCATATCTCATGAACCCTTTGGCCAAATTTGATGGGGTTTTTTCCTACAAGCTCTATTTGTTCCCCTCTTTCCAAAAATGCATTCATCTTCCACCAAAACCACACCATGCAAAATGCCATTTTTGGACTTGACTTCATTAATTTCAAGTGGTGCAAAAAGTTGACTTTTTGAATTAGACATTTTTAACACTTTTGGCCAATTGGAACTTGTTGGAAATGATATTTGAAACTTGCTTGAGGCCCAATTCGTGCAGAATTACACACCCCATGTGCATTTGGTGGAAACTTAGCAAATTGGCAAAACCACTTCATTTGTGATAAACTTGTTTAGTACTTCATTAACCAACATTAAACAGATGTATATAAACACTTTTTCTGCACAATTAAACCCTAGCAGCCACATTTGACAAAGCAGAAAAACTCTTTTTCTCATTCTCTCATTTTGTGCATTTTGAACTTTTCTGGAAAATTGGCAAAGCATACGCACTTGGCCTTGGCTGCAGCAACATTCATCATCATGGTGAGCTGTTTCCAAGTGTAAAACACCAACTGGAAGCTCATTTCGAGCTCTGTTTTCTCCAAGTTCATCAATGGTAATTTTTTAATCTGAGCTATTCCCAAGGTCTTTGAGCTACAAGCCTTTCTCCATTCACCATTTCAAAGCATAAGGAGCATCTGTTTTGACCTCTCGCAACCAGAAAACCACATTCCAACTCAGCTCTTCAAATCTGGTAGGTATTTCGATTCTCTTATTTCTAAAAACCATTACATGCTTATTATAGATCTCCATTCCATGAGCATTTTGAGCTTTGATTCACATAAAACGGTTGAGTATTCACTGACTTACATGAATTTAAAGTTTCACTTATGAACATGTTCTTGTATGATGTGTGTTATATGGCTCGAGTTATTGAAAATCATGGCTGGATTATGACTGTGCTTGGTTTGATTGTTTGGTTGGTATGCGTATTCTTGATTTCTGTGCGATTTTGTTCTTCATGATTTGATGAGGATGAAGCTACAGTAGTGGAACCCTAAGAAAACCCAGAAAGTTTCATGTGAATCGCGTTTCTGCTTTTGGACCTTTGCATTGCATGTACGGTTACTGTAGCAAACCCTAAGCCGTTCCCAGAATTGTCTCATGTGGTATGCATTTGGTTACTGTTACATTGAAACAACCAATTACAACATTTCGCGTGTCCCATTAAAACGGTGCGTTTTGGTTAATGAGGGTCAGAATTACAAGTTTGCCACCGGTCAACCACCTTGACTTACTAGACCATGTTATTTTGTTCACTTATTTCATTTTGCTACTCCATTTTACAAAATTCATTTCTCACTCATTTCAACTCCAAAAATCATGGAATTTTTTGCATCATATTCACATGAATGTCTACTATTTTATCATGATTTTTATTGATTTTTTGGATGGCTGGATTTTTAATGGTATTAGGTTTCTTGACATGTATGCACATTTTGTACCTTTTGCCAATTCTTTTGTGAAATTGTGATGATGTATCCAATAACTCTGAAATTTTTTGTGGTTAATCTACACTCATTCATGTTTGTTTTGATGTAGAGTTTTTGAATTTATCATATGTGGTTTGTGAGATATGAATTTTTGAAGTAGGGTGTGACAATTTGTGTCACACCAATGATATGCAATTTCATGATTTTTTATGACATGTTTCCTGACCTCCAATTGATGTGAAATTTTGCATGAACCTTCTCTCATATGCCTAGTTCACTTGTGATTTTTCTTGGAATTAATTATGCCATTTCCAAATTGTTTGAGATTTTATCCCCTGTTTGACCAAAATGTTGACTTTGTGTGACACATCTTGCCATTTCATTTGTGAAATTCTCATACCTTATTGGATGATCATGAAATTTTACATGTGCATACTAGACATCTTGAGCTTTGCATTGGTGTTAATCCCATTCATTTCTCATCTGTTTTCATTTAGTTATGATTTTTTGAAGTTGACACATGTTTGTTTGACTTCTTTGTGCATGCTTGAAATTGTTTTGACTTCCTGATTTTAATTGACCATCCTCCCATGATCCAATTGAGCTGAAATTTCATATGCATGCTATGTATTGGCTTGTGATTGAGTATGAATTATTTGATGATTTTTGGAATTGACTATGTTTGGTTTTGAGCTAAGTCTATCTGTTGACTTCATTGAGCATATTCAAATTTGCTTTGACTTCATGATTTTCATTGACTGCCTTCCACTTGTCCAATTGTGATGAAATCTTACATGCTTACCATGATAAGTGTTAGGATTGATCATGAATTATTTGGTGATTTTTGAAAATGTTTGAGTTGACTTTTGATGCAAGTCTTTCTGTTGACTTCTATGTGCACCAATTTGCCATGCTTTGCCTTCCTTTGCTTATGAAATCATGATGATGAATGATATGAATGTGGGACCAATTGTGCTTGCTTCTTAAATGTTTGAACTTGATTTTGATTGACTTTCATTTGCTGTTTTGACTTTCTCATTCATTTTTGACCCTAGGCTAGTCCTAGTGGTCCTTTGGGCTTATGATTGAGTTCATGTTTCAGGTTAAGCTACAAGTGCTTCAAAGAAACCATTGCCAATGTGATTGAGTTTATCTGTTTAGCATGAGCTAATCTTTGTTTTGTAGGTTGCTTGGCTCATAAGCCTTGTGCCTTGTGCTTTGCACATTTGTCTATCTGTTTGACTGTTGACTTCTGTTTCCTTTTGCTTTGACTGTTGAACTGTGTACTGATTTGTTTGACTATTTCAGGTACCATTAGTTGCTTAGTTCTTTGAACTTGCTTTGCTTTGCTATTTAGCAATTTGCTTTGAGGTATAATTCCTTTATCTTCATGTAATCTGGAAGACCTGGCCTGTTACTTGGCCAGGCAACTGTTTGAAGTCCGCCTTAAGAGGCAATGCTTGTGTGTGTTTATATTTGTCCCAAGCAGGAAAAGTCCTTCAAGTAAGGCAATTGGTAGATCAAAGGGATAAGTAACCTATCCCCTACTATTCAGTGAGTCTTCTTCCTGCTCCCATTACATGGTTGTAGCATTGAGATCAAAACCCAAGATCTATAGAGTCTAATGTGGAAAGAGCTCCATCTTTCTGAGCTCCCACACTTTCTGAAATGCTCTCCCTGATCAGGGATAAGAGCAATGAGGCACACCCCTCATATCCTTTCATCTGCTTCACCTTAGCCTCTCAATGGCAAGGTTAAGAGCACCTGTGACCCTATTCCAGTTGGCTTCAATGCCTAACCCTCTTGTATGAGCCTCCTTGTATGGTTATAGAGTGTGCTGTTTGATTCTCATTGATTGGTTGATTGCTTCATATGCACATGCTTGCTTGTATGCTATATGCATTTATCATCATTAATTGCTCATCAATGCATAATCATCTCATTTGTCTTTGTGACATTATCATTGTTGTTTACCCATTGAGGACAATTGTAAGACCATCCATTGGCCATTGCTCCTATGATATGGAAGTGAGTATAAGACCATCACCTTGGCCACTCATCTTATCTTTGCTTGATGCATTTGTTTGATTGTGAGGATGCAATTGTAAGTCCCTGTAAGTTGGCATTTGCTTTCCTGTGATCATAAGTTTGTTTGTTTGATTGTATGTGAGGATGCAATTATAAGTCCCTGTAAGTTGGCATTTGCTTTCCTATGATCATATGTTGCTTTGTTTGTTTGTATGTGAGGATACAATTGTAAGTCCCTGTAAGTTGGCATTTGTATTCCTAGGACCATACTGTGGAGGTTAGAGTAAGCCCAGACAGATTGGCATCTGACATCCATGTTTTGTTTTTCTTTGTTTATGTGAGGATACAATTGTAAGTCCCTGTAAGTTGGCATTTGCTTTCCTATGATCATGTGTTGCTTCTGTTCTTGTATGTGAGGATCCATTGTAAGTCCCTGTAATGTGGCATTGGTTTTCCTATGATCATATGTGGAGTTAACCTAAGTCCAGATAGATTGGCAGTTGATTTCCATATTTTCATTCTTTGTTTTCTTTTGAGGAGATTAGTGTAAGTCCATTGAGTGGCCTCTGATATCCCGTTCTGTTTTAGGAGATTGGTATAAGCCCAGTGATTGGCATCCGATATCCGCTTTTGTTGACTTTCTTGTTTGTTTGTTATTATCCATTGTCCATTCCAAAGGACACACTTGAATCATCTTCTATATGATTTCAAGAAGTGAACTTTCTGAGAAGTTTTACAATCCATCTTCATCCATTCATCCCCATTGTGTCCTAAACCTTTTCACACATTACTTTCAAACTTGACATAGATATTGTGCAAACATCTTCATGTTTTCTAACTAAAAACCTGGACCCCAAGTCCTTGACTTTTTTTAAACTCCATTTTCATAATACTTCTTTCAAATCAATCTTAATCATACTTTGACTTCACTTTCATAATCACAATCAATTAACTTCACTCATTCACTTGTTTTGGCTTTGTCCATTGTTAATCTTTTCATGCATTAGCCATAGGTTTCAATTATCTTTGTGGTTGATGTAAATCTTGCCTATCCTTAGTGAGTCGACTATAAGACTTCCGTACTGAAAACAGGGTTAACCCCTCTAGTGCGTCGAAGCTATCCTCACATGGTGGATGTTGGTCTTGGTCGAGTTTTCTCCCATTGATAATGAAAAGCCTCAGTGCTTGTGTTTAAAATTGAATCCACCAACTTTTGGAAATCTTTTAGCCGAACTACGACGTTTTGATCCTTACCTTTGATGGAAGGTACGTAGGCAGCGGGTTCATCCGTTCAAACCCAACTAAAATTGTATATTCTTTTCTCATCATCCCAATCATGTTTGCACAATGTTTATGTCATAACAAATAACAATCTTTTACAACAAGTGTGAAAAGGGCTCCCTAGGAGTACCTAGGACGTAGTGGGTGCCTAACACCTTCCCATTGCGTAATTTACCCCTTACCCAGAATCTCTGATCTTTTTATTAGTTTTCTACGTGTAAAACTTCTTAGGCTTTTGTTCGCTTTTTATCCAGTCCTTTGGATAAATAAAAGTGCGGTGGCGA
Organism: Lathyrus oleraceus; assembly: GCF_024323335.1. Taxonomy (NCBI): domain Eukaryota; kingdom Viridiplantae; phylum Streptophyta; class Magnoliopsida; order Fabales; family Fabaceae; genus Lathyrus; species Lathyrus oleraceus. Next base: position 150,408,422 of record NC_066582.1, on the reverse strand, counting down.
CTCGAAATTTCATTGTATACCTTGCTTATGATTTAATCGATAGATCATATAGCGACGAATACACCGCTACACATCCAAAAGTGTCTTGTGAGTTGATTGGAGCCCATTTAGAAAAATATGGATTTGAGTGAGTTCATTAAAACCATGACCTTTTCATTTTCTCAACATTGACTTGAATCTTTCCTAAGCCTTATTTAGAGACTCGTTGCTCCCTTGAGTGAATACCGCAATAGCCGTTTTGGCTTCCATGAATCGAGATTGAGGAAAATATCTTTCTAGAAACTTTTCTTCTAACAAATTTCAATCCGTCATCACTCTTGGTACTTGATCAAGATACCACTCTTTTGCTTTCCCCACTAAGGAATGTGGGAACATTCTCTTGAATAATGCTTCTTCACCCGCTTCCTCTATTCCAGTAGAACCCACAATCTCATAGAATTTGATGAGATGGGTATACGGATCTTCATGGGCCATTCCGGTGAATGGATTTTCATAAAGGAGTTGGAGGATTCCGGTCTTCATCTCCGTGTTCCTTCCACCGCGAGCAAATTGGGCATTCCACCTTGGACTATTAGCGGACATTTCGGTAGGAGTTTCATCTGCCATGTTTCCTTCACAAGTTTCTACACCCACTTCTTAAATTTGAACAAGTGAAGAAGTAGATACTTCTTCTCTCCGGTTCCTCTCTTCGGCTAGTTTCCTTCTTCTTCGTGTTTTGCTATTGAGCTTTTGAAGTGTTCTTTCAATTTCGGGATCGAATTGAAATTTCTCCTCGGTAGTCTTTCCTCGCATGCACTACAATCTACAAAACTAACAAACCGAGTTAAACACTAGAGTGATAGTAGTAAAAATAACAAAACTTAAAACAATGAATTATTGCAATGCTTGTAATATCGAACACCAATCCCCGACAACGACGCCAATTTGTTGAAAAGTATATTTCCGACAAATATTTTTTTATCGTATCCACAGAGATTGGTTGTTATTACTTCCGTTCTATAATTCAAATTGTTATAAGTTTAAAATGTAACCAAGTTGTTTTGTTTGAATAGTTATCTTTTGAGTAAAATGACACTAAGACAATAAAAATAGTTTTAATCAAATATAAAAGGTTTGGCAACATTGGAGTTCACTATCCAAATTTCTTATGTTTCCTTAATGACAACTATATGGACTTAAAATTATTGATGATATTCAAGTATCCTCTTAATATCATTTATTTCTAAATGATATTGTGATAATCATTATATTAATGGTTAAATGATTTCTCTACCTAACTATCAATATAGCAATCTTTAATGTTTGATACAAAAGAAGAGTAGTGTATAAATCTATTTCTATAACTCATTCACTACTTGAAAGCATATTTTAAGTCAAGACTTGAATAATATTTCTCAACAACAACTCAAATCTGAATATTCAAAATAGGGCAAAAATATCATTCATTACATCAATAACCTTTTGTCACATACAAGAGTCAAATGGAATACATAAACAATAAGGAATAGCTACTACCTCCAATCTTGACAAAGTGGGGTTTAGCTCCTCATCGTCATATTTGACAGTAAAATGAAATACCAAAGTAAGCTCTGTTTTTCTTCTCCAACTTGTGAATAATTCTTCCTTTTTTTTCCTTGTGTGCTTAAAAGAGTTCATCCTTTACTTAAATGTTCCATTTTGGTCTAAAACTGAAAAGCACTCAAAAAATGATACAAAACTGTCAAACTTAAGTTGGGTTGAAAACAGAACACTTGGCCCAAACCAAATGTGAAGTTGGGATATGATGTAAATGTCATTGTACCAGTGTTTAAGACCCCTGGGAGGGTAGTCATTTAGTTTGGTAGCAACAACAATAATAATGTCAATAGATCGGTATCGTCGTTGGTCATACGCTTAGCAGGCCCTATCCCTTATGCATCCGATAAATTTGTGCCATATCAGTACAATGCCACTATGATTGAAAATGGTCAAGAGGTTCCTGAAATTCTGGCGTAGTCAGAATTCAGATGTTCTACTCCAAGTCATGACATCTGATCCAACATTGTAACTAACATAGTAAGACAGTTAACACATTAAACCCTGTACTAAAGCAAGCTTTCACAGATGTCACGACATCTCCTTCTATGTCACCCTAGAATGAAGGAACCCCTAGTCCTGTGCATCATGTATACAACCTCAGCAGAGATCAATCATAGTTCTCACTTCTGTTGTTTTCCTACACAGTTATCTGCACGTTGTCTTAATATTGATCATCTGTTACATTATTCCAGTGTGCTTGCCTGTTACTTGTATTTCTTGAAATAAAGGTTGAATACATTAATCTAATTACCACTTATTAGATTGCTAACAAATAGGCTATTTGTTAGGTTCATTAATTGTAGGGTAGTAGTTGGTTTCCTGGATTTTAGCTCAGTTGTTGGATTCCTAAAGAATAGCCTGAGAAAAATACTGAAACAGAAAAACTAATCATCCTACACTTTAGCACATGCTGTCAGGAATGAATGTCACAACATTCAGTTTGACAGTCAGAACATATACATCATGCTGATTCTGTTATGTTCTTGAAAAACAGACTGTGCTAAATTTGTTGTACTGTAACAGACCAACCAGTCTCTAGTTCAGTATCAGCCTACATGAACAACTGTCTAGACATCCAGTTTGACAGTTTCCCAATGATCCTTTGGCCAGGTCTGTTTTCCACTTGAAAACCAGACTTAAATATATACTGGACTGCAACATAAAAACCAACCTGCCTATTATTCAGTATATGCTGTCAATGATGAATGTCACGACATTCTGATTGACATACAACCAGAAGGCTATGTATCAGGTCTGTTATTATCTTGGTAGACAGACTGAAATACAAGCTTAGTTATGGCATACAGGATTATAACATATGCAGAAGGAAAACAAACACAGGAAATTGTTAACCCAGTTCAGTCCAACATGACCTACGTCTGGGGGCTACCAAGCCAGGAAGAAGATCCACTATCAGCAGTATTAATTCAGAGTTAAACTCCCCCGTTTATAACTCTTCACTTAATCCCTACCCAATGCAATCTATACCTAGGAACTCCTAGATAGAAACCTCCAGTTTCCATTCCTATCACTACAAATACAATGTAATGTTAAACCAACTTGAACTTGCTTCACAGCTTCATTCAAGAACATAATCACTCTTGCCTACAGGCTTTGAGTTACAAATACTCTCAGCTTTTACCACTGAGAAACACATGGTAACCTTCCCACAGATTGGGAGGTTTACCTCACACACACCCCTAAATTTTCATTCTATGAGGCTTACAAAAACTAGGTTAATATATGCTATTTATAACCTAATCACCCAACTGGATTTGGGCCTTCAGAAATCGCAGCAAACTTGTTCTTTGCTGTTACAAATACAGCAGAAATTTTCTGCTACAAACACGGTCTTCAATCCTAAAATCTCTCCATATATATCTCCATATTTGGAGCCTATATATATTCTGATTGAGTCTTTAAGACCTCCACATGGGAGTTAGGATATTCACCAAATATCCTTACTAATCCCAGAATATATACTAAATTAATTAATTCAGTTTTCTACACATGTACGATGTCACAGGCATGATGTCGTGACATCGTACATGACATGTTGGTCCAGATGTTGAACTTCTTCAACCCAACATATTAAAACAACAGAGATGATTACATTATTTGTTTTACAAAATTAATGCCAATCCTAAGGTATTAACAATCTCCCCCTTTAGCAAATTTTAGCTAAAACAAATCAACATTACACTGGACAAAACATCCCAATATGGGTATGCTCTTCATCTCTGTCATTGACTCCACCACCACAAACACCAAAGTTGGTGTACATGAGGAATTAGAGGTACAAGAATCAGTTGTACCAGAACCCTTCCCCTCACCGGTAGAGCTTCCAGAAGAATATGTAATGCTGAGTACATAGATAATGTAACTCAGATCACAAGACACAAGTGATATGCCCAGTTAGTGACTTCTGTGCCTGAAGCCAACTTCTGCTTGCTACCACATTTTACTTGCGTCTGGTACATTCCCCCTTTTTAGCTAAACATTTGTAAAGGAACCCCTCACAAAACCAGATCCAAGCGCAGTTTGCCCAAACCTTAACATACCCCATGATTCAGAGGGAATGGAGTGTTTCTCTTGTGAGGAGAAGAGGGCTATTACATCCTTTAAATAGTCCAGCCCGTGCTTGGGAATTAACGGTAGGAATAAATGCTTGGTCAAGATTCATTAATATTTGCTGAGAAACAGTCAGAGAATCACCAACAAAATCTCAGACTATCTTTGAATACCTTTTATAGCTCTTGACTGTTTCTTTTCCAAAACAGCAGTTCCAGTGCATGGAGACTATTCCCTATATGCAGTCAGACATGTTGCACGCGATGTCTTAACATTCAATGTGGCTTTTTCCTGCATTCTTCAGGTATTCTTCCTATCAACATTTCCTAAGACCACTTTCGTACCTCCAGTAGAAACTTGACATCTGGCACCACTAAAGCCAAAATCACAGACACCAGTAGATGGTTACTCCCCCTGTACCACACAATTGTAACAATCAGGCTTATTCTAATTTATCATAATTAGACACATCACATCCATATTTCCTCATGATTTTAAGGTTCAGAAGGAAATAGCAATATTGTCCAAGGCAATGTCATGACATCCGGTCAAACATTCTTCTGCTCCCTCAGCCTTGACACACAACACATCAACCCAATAACTAATAGGTGCCATACCTTGTCATCTGAGAACACATATACCACAAGATGAATGGTTAGTTGCAGCACAAAGACAGAACTCCCCCTGTCATGAACAACCCACTCTCCTCTTGAAACTTGGAGATCACACATGGGCATATCCAACATCCCAAAGTTGGACCTTCACATACTTCCTGATTCAAAGAGAACCCAAACCACTTGATGAATGGAAAACATAAGACGCATCTTCATGTCTTCAAGAGCACACCCTCTGTTCAACCCTCTTGGCTGAACACATCCACACTCTGTGTCAATCTCTCTTCTAACCAGAACAAAAAACCACTTCACAAAATGTTCTAACATTAGTTAGGACATCCTCACAACATAACAAGGCACACCATCTGATAATTTTCAGATATCACTGAGTCACCAGCTCAGTTCAAAGGAGCCAGACACAAATTTGGACACATACATTATCATCCCATTACAGGAGATAATCTTCCATAGATAGCTTAGAACTCCTACCACAAGCTCCAAGAGATGAATAGTTAGACATCTCCTTTTGTCCTCAACTTACTACTTTTCTGCTCAAAAGTAATTTGTCTCAGACTTTCCTCAAGAATAATCAGCTGCCATATGTTGATTATCTTGATCCTTCGAACTCACTTCTGAGATAGACCAAATGTCACTGGTTGATTACCTCCTTCATGAATCCTCATATGAAAAAGTCAAATGCCACTTTTTGACCTCTCCAAGTTTATCAGACTTCTCCCAAAGATATTCTGACCTTCCAAGTGAGATTTGAACTTCAAGCCTTTTGAAGTGTACAATCTACAACCCTGTAGACCCTTCTATCTCAAGTTGATGTGCCACTTCACCAACTAAGAATCTGATGTTGAACCAAATGTCACAACATTGTGTTTTGACATCCAGCTGGTGAATTCAGCTCCTTCTTCTGCCACTTGAAGGAACTTCCTCCCTTCACAGAACAAGAGTTCAATGTTCTCATAGACTTGATTGTGGAACCAAGTTTGAGTAAACAACCTCCATCCTGCAGGTTTGCAGTTAAGACATCCAAGTTCACACCTTGATGAATCCCTTCTTCTTCTCCAAAGACATCAGACACTCTGGTGCATGAGTCTTCAGAAGGACCAGTTAGCAACTAACCCTTCAGCTATACCAAGGATTCCACTTCCTAAAGCAAGACTGTTTCCATGATGTTAAGAAGGTTGTCACTTGTTCTTAACTTCATAGTGTGCATTAGCCAATGCACTTCCTTACTTAGATCAGAGATGAACTGATTCAAGTAACCACCATCATAACTATGATGTCTTCTTCTTCTTGTACACACCAAGGTTGAACATGTTTCTTGCCAGGAAACCTTTTCAGAGATCATATGCTTTTGCTGCCACCAAAGAGATAGATCATAAACCAATGTACTATCCTTCCTGTGATTCTGCACAGGGTCTTGAAGAAGAGATGTTCCAACATCTTTAAGAACATCAGTTATCTTGAGCTCCAAGGATAATCAATTAAATACTTGTATTTGGCACAAGTTGACATTGATCTTAAATCCTTTCCCAATATTCCTTTTAGATACTTCCACCATAAGACTACTTTAAAAATACTCTTCTAGTGTCAACATCTTCTGCTTGCAGGCACTTCAACAGTGTTGAAAAATCTTCTCAAATTAAATTCACTCTTAGGAATGAGAGAGATGAAGTCTTCCTTGCAAATGTGTCACACAACCACCAGAACCCATGTGACACAGGTCAACAGCCAACCAGACCCTAGGCTGACCAAATGTGAGGAGGTTAACCAACACTCCCCCTCAAATTAACAATCATGGAAACTTCACACCAATATCCATGACATACTCCATCCCTACCAGTGGCACCATACTCCAATCACACTAATCAGACTTCAGCTGACCATCAGTACTAGTGAAAAACTACACCAGTCACTAGTAGATATGCATTGCCAGAGCATATTACCTCAACCAACCTCCGAATCTTCATATTCTCACTCCTTGAAGGAATTGCCACTTCAGATCGTGGTGTTTGAATAACAAGATTCATGGTCCCAATCCTCTTAAATGAAATAGCAGTCAGGTTATCCCCTTATTGACTTCTAACATCCAGGGGACTTGTCTTCCAACACAACATAGTACTTTTGATCAATCTACAGGAATAAGGCACACATCAGGGATTGCACAATGTCACATCTCAACCAGCTCTACTTCTAGAGATCAGACTTCTAAAAGTGACCTTCTTGAGCATGCACACAGTTGACCCTACCCTTGTCAACTTAGCACATACAGATGTCTCCTCTTCCAGGTAAGGAGTAGGTTTCAAACCAAGGTATTCCTTTGTTTGACTCCTAAAAACATCTGCTCTTCAACCAGTGGCTGCATACTTGTTGAACAACATGTTCTAACATCACATAGAACATTAGTTTACCTCCTTGAAGCAAACCCTCCTCGAAGGTCTTCAAGGTCTTCATATACACTACCCAGGAGAGTACAAGAATCAGTCATCAGGTGATTCTTACCATGAAAAGTGGACTTGATGAGACTCAAGTATCTTTGACATCTTCAGACGATTATGATGAAATCTTGAATACAGCAGCCTTTCATCCACATGAGGGGAAACTACATCAGAGTTTGAGTTTTGCCAGGTATTATGCAGCGGAAATCATAATACAACTCAACCAATGAACACACACTTCATCAGATCAACCTCCAAGAACATACCAAGTTTGAATATGATTCAATACTTGCACAGCTGTCCTACACAAAGGCCAATTGCCCATCTCCAGAGGCAGGTGCACACAGTTCCTATCATGAATAGTCCATCCACCTACTTCAAGGGACCATTCAGGGAAACCACAGAACCATCTACAGGTTCCAACATCAGTACTAACATAACTTCTTGCCAGATACCAGAAAGTATCAGCCATGGATCTCATCCAGAAACAGAACAGAATGCCTGCTCTGATACCATTTGAAATTCTGGCGTAGTCAGAATTCAGATGTTCTACTCCAAGTCATGACATCTGATCCAACATTGTAACTAACATAGCAAGACAGTTAACACATTAAACCCTATACTAAAGCACGCTTTCACAGATGTCACGAGATCTCCTTCTATGTCACCCTAGAATGAAGGAACCCCTAGTCCTGTGCATCAGGTATACAACCTCAGCAGAGATCAATCATAGTTCTCACTTCTGTTGTTTTCCTACACAGTTATCTGCACGTTGTCTTAATATTGATCATCTGTTACATTATTCCAGTGTGCTTGCCTGTTACTTGTATTTCTTGAAATAAAGGTTGAATACATTAATCTAATTACCACTTATTAGATTGCTAACAAATAGGCTATTTGTTAGGTTCATTAATTATATGGTAGTAGTTGGTTTCCTGGATTTTAGCTCAGCTGTTGAATTCCTAAAGAATAGCCTGAGAAAAATACTGAAACAGAAAAACTAATCATCCTACACTTTAGCACATGCTGTCAGGAATGAATGTCACAACATCCAGTTTGACAGTCAGAACATATACATCATGCTGATTCTGTTATGTTCTTGAAAAACAGACTGTGCTAAATTTGTTGTACTGTAACAGACCAACCAGTCTCTAGTTCAGTATCAGCCTACATGAACAACTGTCTAGACATCCAGTTTGACAGTTTCACAATGATCCTTTGGCCAGGTCTGTTTTCCACTTGAAAACCAGACTTAAATATATACTGGACTGCAGCATAAAAACCAACCTGCCTATTATTCAGTATATGCTGTCAATGATGAATGTCACGACATTCTGATTGACATACAACCAGAAGGCTATGTATCAGGTCTATTATTATCTTGGTAGACAGACTGAAATACAAGCTTAGTTATGGCATACAGGATTATAACATATGCAGAAGGAAAACAAACACAGGAAATTGTTAACCCAGTTCAGTCCAACATGACCTACGTCTGGGGACTACCAAGCCAGGAAGAAGATCCACTATCAGCAGTATTAATTCAGAGTTAAACTCCCCCGTTTATAACTCTTCACTTAATCCCTACCCAATGCAATCTATACCTAGGAACTCCTAGATAGAAACCTCCAGTTTCCATTCCTATCACTACAAATACAATGTAATGTTAAACCAACTTGAACTTGCTTCACAGCTTCATTCAAGAACATAATCACTCTTGCCTACAGGCTTTGAGTTACAAATACTCTCAGCTTTTACCACTGAGAAACACATGGTAACCTTCCCACAGATTGGGAGGTTTACCTCACACACACCCCTAAATTTTCATTCTATGAGGCTTACAAAAACTAGGTTACAATATGCTATTTATAACCCAATCACCCAACTGGATTTGGGCCTTCAGAAATCGCAGCAAACTTGTTCTTTGCTGTTACAAATACAACAGAAAATTTCTGCTACAAACACGGTCTTCAATCCTAAAATCTCTCCATATATATCTCCATATTTGGAGCCTATATATATTCTGATTGAGTCTTTAAGACCTCCACATGGGAGTTAGGATATTCACCAAATATCCTTACTAATCCCAGAATATATACTAAATTAATTAATTCAGTTTTCTACACATGTACGATGTCACAGGCATGATGTCGTGACATCGTACATGACATGTTGGTCCAGATGTTGAACTTCTTCAACCCAACATATTGAAACAACAGAGATGATTACATTATTTGTTTTACAAAATTAATGCCAATCCTAAGGTATTAACAGTTCCTCTACCAGTTGCAGATTCAGTGGTGAATATTGCAGATATTACAAAGGTGACCCGTAGTGGTCGTGTATTCAGTCCAATTTTCTCTAAAGTGGTAGAAGATGTTTCAGTAAGTAAGTAGGCAAAGATTCCAGTTGCAAATCTGGTTAGTGCTCCAATGTGTTGGTATGGTGAATCCAACAAATTGACGACTAACGATGAAGAAGATGTGTTAAGTTTAATCAAGAGAAATGAATTCAATGTTGTAGAGCAGCTGCTCTAGACTCAGTCGAAGATCTTTATGCCATCATTGCTAATGAATTCTGAAGTGCACAGAGAAGCATTATAGAAAGTGTATGAACAGGCCTATGTTAAGCATGATGCTACTGTGGATCAGTTTGACCACATTGTTGCCAACATCACTTCTTGTAACAATCTGAGTTTTTATGATGAAGAGCTTCCCGAGGAAGGCATAAATTACAATTTTGCGTTGGATATTTCGATGAATTGCAAGGATGGCGCTTTATCTAATGTGTTGGTTGATACATGATCATCATTGAATGTGTTTTTAAAATCAACTTTGTCAAGACTCTTATCAAGGTGCCCCAATGAGGTATAGCGGCGTAGTTATCAAAGCGCTCGACAGTTCTCGTAAAACTGTCATTGGAGAAATGGACCTTCCAGTAAAGATAGGTCCGAGTGATTTCCAAATTATATTCCAAGTAATGGATATACACCCGGCTTATATTTGTTTATTGGGAAGGCCATGGATTCATGAAGTTGGACCTGTGATGTCTACTCTACACCAGAAGCTGAAATTAGTGAAGAACGGTAAGCTTGTCGTTGTTGGTGGAGAGAAGGCACTATTGGTGAGCCATTTGTCATCTTTCACGTATGTTGATGCCGAGGAGGAGGTTGGAACGTTGTTCCAAGCCTTATCTATTACTGATGAATTAAAGAAAACTGGGGCACCTATGTCTTCTTTACAAGATGCGCAAGAGGCTATTCAGACTGGCAGTATTGGCAAGTGGGGTCGTGTTGTGGAGATCGGCGAGAACAAGAATAGATCCGGACTCGGATTTCAACCAGGTCCATTCAGCGCCAAAGCCAAAGTTATGCAACCAATATTCCGTAGTGGAGGGTTCATTCATGAGAATGATCAAGACTTAGCTGCCATTATTGAAGACAGTGGTGATGAAGACGAAGCTTGCGCCAACTTTGTGACGCATGACCAGACTTGCAACAATTGGGTTGTTGTTGATGTTCCTATTGTCATTCACCGTTCTAAGTAATTTGTTCTTTATTATTTTTAAGAAATATCATTCTCCAATGCCTAAGGGAGAAGTGAATATTGTTGGGCATTTTTTTTATTATCATCAATAAAGTAAAATTTTATTCATCCATATCTATGATGTTTTATTTTTACTTTTTGCTTTTTTCTGAAAATGGTAATCATAAAAAAAACATAAATAAATAATAATCTTTCCATCTGTATAATATTTGTTTGCACTCCATTTCTCTAGAATCAAAATATCAAATCACTATGTAGGTTGTTTCTCAAACCCATTGAATATAATGATCATACTCCCTCTCCAAACTTCAATTTCCCTGTATTTGAAGCTGAGAAAGAGAATGATGATGAAGAAGTATCTGATGAATTATCCCATTTGCTTGAGTACGAGGAAAAAGCCATTCAGCTGTTTGATGAGCAGATTGAAGTAGTCAACTTGGGTTCCGAGGACGATGTGAAGGAAGTTAAGATTGAGACTCAACTGTGTCCAGAAGCTAAGAAGGGGTTGATTGATCTTCTTAGGAATTATTTTGATGTGTTTGTCTGGTCCTATAAAGACATGCCTGGTTTGGGTTCTGAGATTGTGGGGCATAGATTGCCGTTGAAGCCAAAATGTTCGTCGGTCAAGCAAAAATTGAGAAGAACTCATCCTGATATGGAAGTAAAAATCAAAGAGGAAGTGCATAATCAAATTGATGTTGGTTTACTAGTTACTGTAAGACCCCAATTTAAACCCTAAGATCCCTCATGCAATTTCATCATAAGCATTAGCATTGGGATCATACCTTGGCATCCTCCTTACCCCTCTTTCATTGGGTTTGTTTTGGGAGAGATCACCAAGAACTATGTGATTGTACCATACTTTTATATCATCATTTTACTAACCAAAATACCAAAAATGTATCTTTGCATTTGCCTAACTCTTTTGTAGGTAGGGCATGATCTCCATTGATCTATCAAGTTCATATCTAGGGTTTGAGACCCTCATGACAAAGAGAAAAACCATGAATTGATCCAAGAATAGTTATAAGCATCATATATGAGTTCCATTGACCTCTACATATTATATTTATCAAGTTTTCTTCAAGAGTTTGAAGGTGATTTGCTTTGGAAACCCTAATTTGACTTAGTATCTTGAGTAACTTCTCCAACAAGCTATCTCACCAATTGATCAAATTTCCCAAGGTACACTTCAAAATTCATCATCTTATGCATATATTATCTACCATGAGCCAATAAAGTCAAGAGAATTGAAGGTTAGCAAGTTGGTTGATGGTGGTTGGCCAGATGAATTCATCTGATCAAAACTGGGTCTCCAGAAACTCTATGTCCTACAATTTTCACCATATGAAAATGATTCCAAGACAAAATTTACTATAAATGACATCCCAAACAACTTTCATGTTGAGATATAGATCTAGTTTTTCTTGGCAAATCATTTTCTATGTTGGAACATTCTAGGTCATTTTGTCTAAACCCTAATTTGAAAGTCAACTTCCCAAGGCCATAACTTGCTCAATTTTTATGATATGAAAGATTTCCAAGTTACACAATCAAATTCAAGATGTCTACTTTAACATTTCTGTTTTGAGTGAGAGCTAATTCAACTTTTATGAGCATGTGATATGAGGTTACATTATAGGTCATTTTTTATCTATACCACTGAACAAGTGATTTTTCCAAACTTCAAAAATGCATAACTCTTTCATTCTAAATCCAAATGACATGAAATTGGTGAACATTTTGAAGGTATTTTAAATATATACAACTTTTATGAAGACACTTTTCTCATTTGAAGCTCACATAAAAAGTTAAGTAAGATGGAATAGTGAGGTATATGGCTTGACATTGAGAAAAATTTTCAACATGTTGAAATTTCCAAACTTCCACCTCAAAATTCTCCATGTTCCAAGCTCCAAATTGTAGCGGGGTATTCGTTACCATTAGAGATATTGACTAAATCCAAGGTAAACCATACAAAGTCGAGTCGCCACCGCACTTCTATTTATCCAAAGGAATGGTTAGAAAGCGAACAAAAACCTAAAAGTTTTAACAAAAACTAGTAAAAGAAAACAGAGATCTGGGTAAGGGGGTTGGTTATGCAATGGGAAGGTGTTAGGCACCCAAAACATCCTAGGTACTCCTAGGGAGCCCTTTTCACATTTGTTGTAAGGTTGATATTTTGTGAAAATTGGTTTGTGCAAACATGATTGAAGAGATGAGAAGAGAATACATAAGTTATTTACATTTTGTGTTTGAATGGATAAACCCATTGCCTACGTACCATCTTAAAAAAGATTAGGATCAAAACCTCGTAGTTCGGGGTAAAAATTTCAAAATGTGTGAGTGGATTGATTGGTCCAAAAGCCTTAAGGTCTTTTGTTATCTAAGGGAGAAAACTCAACCTAAAAACCACAAATCCACCATGTGAGGATAGCTTCAACATGCTAGTGAGGGGTTAACCCTATAATAAGCATGGAAGACTCATTGTCCATCACTAATGATATAGGTGAGTATTATATCTACCTCAAGGATAACTCAAACCTAATAGCTAAAGGTTATGAAAAATTTGATTAAAGAGAGTGGCCATAGAAACCACAAAAAGGGTATTTGAATGGGTTGTATTTACCAATGAAAAATATTTACAAAAATGGTCAAAGTTGACTTAAAGATTCAATTCAAAATAAGTGTTATGAAAAGGAAGTTTGAAAATCAAAAGCATAAGGCTTAGGTTTCTAATGTTGAAAACAAATGTTAAATGTTTGCACAAAAGTTTTGGCTTGGGTTAGAGTGGAGAGAAGAAGAAGAATGACTAAGATCCTAAACATACAAGAGGTGAGGGAAAAAGAGAACAAAACCACACAAGGAGTTCCTCTCTTGAGATCATATTGATGATCCAAGTAGCTCCCATCCTTTGGAATAAGCAATCACAAGCATAAACTCAAGCAATCAACAATCAATCAATTTGAGATAAGGCTCCTCAAGGTCTCTTGGATCTTTCTCTTAGAAGCTCATGGTAATGGTTCCTCACTTAGGCTCAAGTTGGAATCCCTAGCACAAAGGAAACACACATCAAAAAGTTCTATAATGCAAACAAAGAATGGACAAGAAGGAGTTTAGAATATGGTCCTTTCAAATTTCATCCTTAAGCTTTAAGCATTCTAAAGGTAGGAGGCCTAGTTGCTCTTTGACATTTAAGCACTCTAAAGGCATGAGGCCTAGTTGCTCTTCAAATTCCATTTGCTTGGGTAAGGTCCTAAACTCTAAGTCCATTTTGTCCAATTCTTGGCATTTGGTTCACAGCAAACAGACAAACACAAGCACAAAAGATATATACACAATTATATGCCCAAGTGGGCAAAAGGAAAATGGCATTAACATAAACATGTGCTCCAATGAGCAAAGGAAAAAGCAAATGAATAATATGTGCAAGAATAGTAAATTGCATAAAAGTAAAGTGCATAAAGTAAAAGTTAGTCTTTAGTGGTTAACAGTTAGTGTGCCATAAGGCAAATTTAGCGCTATGTTAAGCAATCGTAATTGGACTTATGTAGAAGTCACAACTATCTGAGGCTGGTCATTAATAATGTAGGCCACAAACACAAGTTAGGAGTCTTGATTAGTGAACCAAGTCCCAACAACTTGCCATGCCAAAAAGAAGAAGAGAATTGATCTTGTATTGGTTTAAGCCTTTTGCATGATTTAGGAAACAACCTATCCTTAATGCAAAGCCATTCACTTGATCAATTGATCAAGATGAAGTAGATTTGGATCAAGGAAGATTAAGTCTCCCTAATCAATGCTAACTTATCAACCTTCAACTCATTGATCAAAAGGAAAAAGAAGAAGAAGAAGGAGATGAATAAGAGAAATGGAAATGGAAAAATTAAAGTGCATTAAATGAAGTAACATGTACCAATCAACATATGTTGACCAATGACATTGAAAGTCAAGGTCAAACAATCAAAAACAGAAGTGAGATGAAGATTGGAAGTCAAGAAATGAACAAAATATTTTTGGCATTTTTTAATATTTAAAATTAAACTTGAATTAAAAATAAAAGAAAGGTCAAACTTCAAAATCACTTCAAATCAACTTTGAAAAGTCCAAGTGATTTATCCTAAGTTCAACAAGGTCAAACAAAGTTTGACAAAAAAATTCAGCATTTTTAAAAATCAGAAACTATTTTTAATCAATTAAAAATGAGTAAAAATAACCTAATTGAACTAAAATCTCAATTAAATCTCAAATCAATTTAAAAATTGATGAGAATATTTTTCATAGATTCATCATCATTCAAATAGGTTAGGAAAATATTTTTGCATTTTTTGAATATCAAAAACTATTTAAAATGAATTAAAAATAACCAGAAAAGAGAAAATTATTAAAAAATAGCAAATGATAAAATAAAAAATATTAAAAATCATTTTTAGAAACTAGAAATTAAAAGAGAAATAATGCAATTGGTCCCATATTTTTTGGACCAATAATAAAAGAGATATATATTTTAGAAAATGAAATGTAATTAAAAATGAAATAGAAAATAAAATCAGAATTAAAAAAAGGGAAAAAGCAGAGCTCATTAATTGAGCTGGCAGATCCAAGGATCCACAAGCGCGCGCCTAGTGTAGTCCACAGTAAATGCAACCACATGGATACCAAGAAAAAGTCATAACAATGAAGCGTGGAGATTAAATCTGGGAAATGCATCATGCGGTCCAGATTGGATCTGGCAATGAAGCAGCCACCGGAGCCACCTTCTTCTCCGGTGAGCTTGCATTTTCCGGCCACCATAGCAGACAACCAAAGTTAACCAAATCACGCGATCTATACATCATTGGAAAGCTGGGATGATGTACATCATCCCTGTACCATCCATTTTCACTATAGATTTCCATGGTGTGAGAAATCAGAGGTTGAAAAATCTGGTGTTCATCATGAACTCAATGGATTTCAAAAATTAAATGCATAATCATGATGCCTCTATTGAGAGGACTTCAGCCAACACAAGATCCAAGCAAATAGGTCAAAGGATGATGAGATTCGAAGAAAATACCAGTTGAAAAGCAAGCTTGATTTCTGGAAACTTGAGCTCGATTGGTTGCTTTCTTTGCCAAAACAGAAGATCAATGAGATGAATGATGAAGGTTTAGAAGCTTTAGATCCAAGGATTCAACCAGATGTAGTTGAATTTTGGATCTGAAAAATTTAGAGAAAATGAACTAGCTTATTTGGTAATGGCTATGGAGAGATTTGTGCAGCATAACAGGTTGAATCAGGTTCTTCAATTGAATGAAGAGAAGCATGTATTTATAGTTGAACTTGAAGCATGGCAAGGCAAAACTCGTGTGCATGGAATTTGAACCCTTCATGCAAGGGCCTGTACAGGCGCGTGCAAAGCCCAAAATTTGATGCAAATGAATGCTGAACACATACCAAGTTGAATTGGACGTGGAATTTGAATGGCATTTGCTTGTGTATCAAGATTTCATGTGCATTCCATAATTTGACCTAAACATTCAACTCTTCGAAAGTCCCAATTAGAAAGACCAAACATGATCATGTGAGTAATGGTTGGAAAGGTCTTGATGTAAGGAACAATTGTTATGTTGGATAAAAATCCATTTGTAGTGTGGAAATTTATGAAATTTGAGGTTAAAGTGCAAGGTGCATGACATGTCAAGGCAAGGTTTCTAAAATTGGCCAATTTTCAAGTCCCTCTGTTTTGATGATGCAAGCCTCAAATGGAAAAACCTCCAACATAAACGTTGTAGATCTTTTCAAGACAATCAAAATGTACTTAAATGTTGCATCATTTGGATTTTTGATGAAAGATTTATGGGCACTTGAAGTTGGACTTTTTTGCCTTTTAATGCCTTTGGTCAAAAAGGACCTATAATGTCTTGCATTATCACATGTATTTCCTTTGCGATTTTGAAATTTTTATCAACATAACATTTGAAGTAGACATCTTAAGCTTTCAAATTCATTTTATCCCACCTCAAAATCATAAAAAATGAACGAGTTATGTCCTTGGGAAGTTGACCCAAGATTAGGGTTTCATTCAAAATGACCTATAATGTCTTCGAATGGATGATGACCTTCAAAGCTTCAAATCAATTTTTTATGAACATGAGAGTTGTTCATATTATCCTTAAGAACATTTTTGCTTTTGGAATCATCTCCATTTGACCAACACATCAAAAGTTAGGTCTCAGTGCATTTAAAAATAGTCAGATGAATTGACTGATCAACTTCTCAAGTCCACAACTCATACCTTGATGAATTTATGATTGAGGATGCTCAAATAAGTTCAAATATGCATGAAATTATGAATTAAAGTACTTCCCTTGATTGTATTTGACCATGGGCTGAGGTTGCTTCATGAGCAAGGCATTGTTGTACACAGATGAATTAGGGTTTCCTTGGGAAACAAAC
Organism: Lathyrus oleraceus; assembly: GCF_024323335.1. Lineage (NCBI taxonomy): Eukaryota > Viridiplantae > Streptophyta > Magnoliopsida > Fabales > Fabaceae > Lathyrus > Lathyrus oleraceus. The sequence goes on along the minus strand of NC_066582.1, from coordinate 150,391,226 downwards.
TTCAAACCCTTTGACTTGTGTTGATAAAAATGATGAATTGAGATACTTGGGAGTCATACTTGATGGATGAGAGCTTTGGGAACCATTACCATGCTTTCTTTCTTCTTCTCTTGACCCATATCTTTGCACCAATGATCTCCTAGAAGCTTTTGATCTTGTGATTGCTCAAGCTACAAACAAGAGATGTTAGTGACATATAAGAAAAGCAATGATATACAATTCAAGTATGCTTGGTGATCTCAAACCACTCACAAGGAGTCCCACCCAAAGGCAAGGGGAACCAAGCAGAGTTATGATCTTTGAGGCTTTGCAAATGCAATGTTATGATGCCATGAGGGATCTTAGGGCCAAAATTAGGGTCTTACAGATGCCCCTATTTAAGGTCATTCTAGCCGAATAAGTGAAGGTTAAAATCTTCGTCTCGACGAGGTAGAATGGCCTTAAATAATAACAAAGAGACGAATTTTGGTCCCTAAGAGACCTCATGATGCAGATGTATGTATGCAAAAGGGTAACACTCTGTGGGGATATGTGTCCACAAAGGCAAAGATTAGGAGAAAAATTAACAATTCCCATGAATAATTCATTCAATGGGGCGGAGACTCTAACGGGGAGTAAAGGAATGAAAACGCGTCAGCAAGTCACGACTCAAAGCTTGGGGAACAAAATTCCAAAGGGAATAAATCCAATGGAAAGACTCGAGCTGACTCGAAGACGCCCGTTATTGGGGAATATGCCAATACAGCAAAAACTATCCACAACGGATACTTCGGATAAAAATCCGGACGAAGACAATCCACTAAGGGACTTCGCTGGGGATGTCCAAAAGGACTCTCCTGGGGGGGGGAGCAGCGGGATGAGGTACTACCGATTACTGGGTAATAAGCTCAACGAGACACGTGATCTGAACACCGGCATAAGGGCGAGAGATGCAACATGCTCGGGAAGAATGAATATCTAAGACCGGTATAAGGGTGAGAGATATCAAAACTCCAAAACATCTGAGGAAGACCTAAAAGGTATATTTCAACTCAGGGATTCTGACTCCACAGGGGACTAAAAAGTCATAATAGGGAGCAGAAGGAGGGAACACTAAAGATGCCGGTTACTGGGCATATAATAGGTGACCAACCAAGGCGTGAATTGGGGAATATTCCCAAGACACTCATCATCCAAAAGAGGGCTAAAAGCAAACTCGATTATAGGATGGATATTCGATTCCGCGAAGGGAATACAAATCTTACTCGACTGGGGAAGAACAAAAGGCTTCGACTAAAGAGTGCATGAGATATATTATCTATTACCGTCAGAACGCAGATAACATACTCGCATGGAAGATTATCCACAACCGGTTACTGGGTTAATAAAGGATAAATCGACCGAAAAGAAAAAGGCATCGGGATACCGAAACTAGGTATATAATGATGACCAATTCTGGAAAGAAACAATCGTTACCAACAACAACAGGGTAGACGAGAGATGACCCATTGGGGATAAATTGCGTAATCAAAGCAATTATCCAGGTAAATTAGGGAATATCAACACCGAATATTGGATGAAGATAACCGTCAAGGAGGGGATTACACCTACCAGATACTAGGTAGGAAACCACAGAGAAGTAACCGTCATCGATTATGATGAACAAAAGGTTAACTCTGCAAGAGAAATAAAGTAGGGTTTACAACTACCGGTATAAGGGTAGAAAACCACAGAAAAGTAACCGTCATCGATTACGATGAACAAAAGGTTAACTCTACAAGAGAAAGAAAATAGGGTTTACAACTACCGGTATAAGGGTAGAAAACCACAGACTCCACCGGGGATAATATGAATGATTACTAATTACTGAGCAATTATTCATTCATACCACGGGGAAGCAAAGGAGACAGTCACAAGATGCCAATTTAGGATCGAACCAAAGAGGCACACTGAATTAAGACTTGTCCTAGTGAGGATATAACTCAATAGGGAAACCCGTCCCAATATATGTGTTGGGAAGGAACAGAAACAACCATCATCCACGAGGATATAACCCGGTGGGGAATGTGGAATAAAGGATAGTTGCTTTCTGCCTATGGAGCTGACTCTATATGGAGATATCAGACACACACATCTGCTTGGGGAGATATATATCACCAAATAGCAGGAGACAACAATCAACGATATATGGCAAAGAATGCAACATGAATATCTGAATGTTATAATTATGCATGTATATGTGTGGTTTATGTATGATGAATGCTGACAAACAAACATATATAACACAAACAGGTCCAGGAATCAACCACCCGGTACTACATCTCAAGAGAGAAAGCCAAGTCCGCTAAGGGCAACTATTATCGGGAAATGAAAATCTCTGTAGAGGGACAAACATCAGTCATTCCAGCTGGGGACAGGGATCATCGTAGATAAAGTCCACCAAATACCGAATCTTCCAAAGAAAACACATCTGCTGAGGAGGAAAGATCGCTACTCTGCTGAAGGGAAGAGAGGTGAATATCTCAACAAGCATTCCACTCAGTAGGATAAACCATAAAAAGGTTCTGGAGGAAGAAGATACAGTCATGCCAGGAATACGAACAAATATCTTACCCTGTTGGAGATCATACCATCCTTGGGAGAGCACTGAGTATCTCCTAAGTATCGTTTCGTCATTGTGAATGTTCACTTTGTTTAAAGACAAGTTATGAAAAATTCATTTATTCAAAACAGTGATATTTTCTCAATTAAAGCATGCGAAACATTTGTTGAATAGAAACAAATAAGAGTGCAAATAATTGTATAAAAGACTCAAATTTATTTGATGGAATGGTAGTCTGCAAATGGCAAGACTCCATAGATCTTTACAAGTTTGAAATTGGTGATATATATTGGAAAAGGGCTACATTGAACATAATGACCATTTCTCCACCAATTCCGAATCCGATGTTTTTGAAGCTTTGGTTGATAATGAATGAGCAAGAATCTCTGACAGATGGCAGTCATAGAACAAAGTCTTGTCAGGATGCAGTTACTTGCCAAATCCCTAATTTTTGCCTAGATTGCCCCAGGATGAGGTACTCAATCTAGCGGGATACATATATTTTTTATGTCTCTAACTTTTGCCTGGATCGCCCTTTCGGGTTTTCAATCCACCGAGATGCTCATTTTTGCCTAAGCCGCCCTTTCGGGTTTTCAACTTAGCGAGCTATTTTGTTTTTAGTTAGGCGAAGTATTTCTTGATTGCATCTGAATTCACAGGACGAGTGAAGTCCTCCCCATCCATAGTTGTAAGCAACAAAGCACCGCCTGAAAAGGCTCTCTTAACAACATATGGACCTTCATAGTTCGGAGTCCACTTGCCCCTGGAATCGGGCGCGAAAGACAAAGACTTTCTTGAGAACAAGGTCGCCTTCTCGGAACACACGAGGCTTGACTTTCTTATCAAAAGCTTTCTTCATTCTTTGCTGATATAACTGACCATGGCACATGGCAGTCAATCTTTTCTCTTCTATCAAATTCAACTGGTCGTAACGACTCTGAACCCATTCAGCATCAGTCAACTTGGCTTCCATCAAGACTCTCATTGATGGGATCTCCAACTCTACTGGGAGTACAACTTCCATGCCATAAACAAGAGAAAAAGGGGTTGCCCCTGTTGAAGTGCGGACAGATGTACGATATCCATGTAAAGCGAATGGCAGCATCTCATGCCAATCTTTGTACGTGACAACTATCTTCTGGATAATCTTCTTGATGTTCTTATTAGCAGCTTCAATAATCCCATTTATTTTGGGTCTGTAAGGAGAAGAATTATGATGTGCAATCTTGAACTCACTACACAGTTCTTTCATAATCTTGTTGTTCAAGTTAGATCCATTATCAGTGATGATCTTATCTGGCACACCATATCGGCATATGAGTTGATTCTTGATAAATTTCACGACCACCTGCCTGGTCACATTTGCATATGACGCCGCTTCAACCCACTTGGTGAAGTAATCAATTGCTACGAGAATGAATCTGTGTCTGTTAGACGCTTTCGGCTCTATCATGCCAATCATGTCAATTCCCCACATGGAGAAAGGCCATGGGCATGAAATCACATTCAGAAGTGTTGGGGGAATATGAATCTTATCCGCATAAATCTGACACTTATGGCATTTCTTCACATACTTGCAGCAGTCAGACTCCATTGTCAACCAATAGTAGCCTGCTCTCGACATCTTTCTAGCCATGGCATGTCCATTGGAATGAGTACCAAATGAACCCTCATGGACCTCAGTCATTAACAGGTCTGCTTCGTGTCTATCCACGCATCTGAGCAGAACCATGTCAAAACTTCTCTTGTAAAGCACATCACCATTGAGGTAGAAAGTGCCAGATAATCTCCTCAAAGTTTTCCTATCTTTCACAGATGCCCCAGGCGGGTAAGTCTGGCTCTGAAGGAAACACTTGATATCATAATACCATGGTTTGTCATCTTTCACTTCTTCAACTGCAAACACATGAGCTGGTCTATCCAAGCGCATCACAATTATATTGGGAACTTCATTCCAAAGTTTGACTACTATCATTGAATCGAGTGTAGCAAGAGCATCTGCCATCTGATTCTCATCTCGAGGAATATGATGGAAGTCAACCTCAATAAAGAACATTGAAATCCTCCTCGCATAATCCCTATATGGAATAAGGCCAGGCTGATTCGTTTCCCACTCACCCTTAATCTGATTAACAACGAGGGTCGAATCACCATATACATCAAGATGCTTGATCCTTAGATCAATGCATTCCTCCAATCCCATAATACAGGCCTCATACTCAGCCATGTTATTCGTGCATTTGAAATTTAGCCTTGCTGTGAATGGAAAATGTGTGCCCTGAGGAGTAATAATCACTGCCCCAATACCATTTCCATATTGATTTACAGCGCCATCAAATACCATACTCCAACTGGAACCAGGCTCTGGCCCTTCATCGAGTGTAGGTTCATCACAATCTTTCATCTTCAAATACAAAATCTCCTCATCTGGGAAGTCATACTGAACTGACTGATAATCCTCGATCGGCTGGTGTGCCAAGTGGTCAGCCAAGATACTACCTTTGATAGCTTTCTGAGCTCGATACTCAATATCATACTCAGACAACAACATCTTCCAACGGGGAATCCTCCCAGTTAAAGCAGGCTTCTCAAATATATACTTGATTGGATCCATTCTGGATATCAACCAAGTCGTATGATTCAACATATACTGGCGTAGGCGCTTAGCAGCCCAAGCCAAAGCACATCATGTTTTCTCAAGCATTGAGTATTGAGACTCACAATCAGTGAACTTCTTACTTAAGTAGTAGATAACATACTCTTTCCTTCCTGATTCATCTTGCTGACCAAGGACACAACCCATTGAATCTTCAAGAACAGTCAGATACATGATCAATGGTCTCCCTTCCACAGGTGGAGACAGGATCGGAGGCTCAGACAGATACTCCTTAATACTATCAAAAGCTTTTTGGCAATCCTCGATCCAATCATGGGACTGATCTTTCCGGAGGAGCTTGAATATTGGCGCACATGTGGCAGTCATGTGGGATATGAATCTGGAAATGTAATTCAAGCGGCCAAGAAAACCTCGGACTTGCTTCTCAGTTTTGGGCGCATGCATCTCTTTTATTGCTTTGACCTTTGCAGGATCCACCTCAATACCTCTCTCACTGACAATAAAGCCCAATAACTTGCCAGAACGGACTTCAAATGTACACTTGTTGGGATTCAGACGAAGCTTATACTTTCTCAAATGCTGAAAAAGCTGCAACAAGTGCTCTACATGTTCAACTTCCGTTCTTGACTTAACAATCATATCATCAACATATACCTCAATCTCCTTATGCATCATTTCATGAAACAAGGTAGTCATGGCGCGTTGATACGTGGCTCCGGCGTTCTTCAAACCGAAGGGCATCACTCGATAACAGAATGTTCCCCAAGGTGTGATGAATGTTGTCTTCTCCATATCCTCTGGTGCCATTTTGATCTGATTATATCCGGAAAATCCATCCATAAACGAGAAGACTTTGAATTTAGTTGTATTATCTACCAACATATCAATATGTGGTAGAGGGAAATCATCTTTCGGACTAGCTTTATTCAAGTCTCTATAGTCCACACACATCCGGACTTTTCCGTCTTTCTTAGGCACGGGCACAATATTGGCCACCCATTGAGGATATGTAGAAGTCACCAGAAACCCCGCATCAATTTGCTTCTGCACTTCCTCTTTGATCTTCACTGCCATATCAGGATGAGTTCTTCTGAGCTTCTGCTTCACATGCACGCACTCAGGCTTCAAAGGTAGGATATGTTGCACAATATCAGTATCTAGACCAGGCATGTCTTCATATGACCAGGCGAAGACATCAACATATTCTCGTAGCAACTCAATCAACCCCTTCTTAACAGATTCTTCCAGGAGTGCCCCAATCTTTACCTCTCGCACACAATCTTCAGACCCCAAGTTGACTGTTTCCAGATTCTCAAGATGTGGCTGAATGATCTTCTCTTCATGCTCAAGTAGACAGGTAATCTCATCGGGAATCTCTTTAACATCATCTTCTTCCGCCTCAAATACAGGGAATTCAAAGTTGGGAGATGGTGTTGGGTCATTATGTTCAATGGGTCTAGAAATTAACCTGCATAATGATTTTGGATATGAAAAGCTTTAGAACTCAAACAAGGCAAATCATTATGTAGATGAAAAGATTGATTTTATTCTATTTTTTAGGGTTTTATGTGATCACCAATTTCATGCAAAAAGCAAAAAGGGAAAATAAATGGAAAAAACAAACATTTAACATGAATTTATTGAATGAAAATATCATTGTATTTAGGTGCCAATAATGTCATCACTCCTCCTTTTGGCATGGGAGAAGGGTTTTTGAACAAAGTGATCATTACGTTGACTTATGGATAACTGTAGGAATATCCACAGCGACCCAATTGTTGCAGACCCCTCCAGGGATGATGAAATTGCCAGAATCCTCTACATCCTCTTCCAAGATGGCAGCAGTTTCTTCATCCTGACCGGTGTGGATAAAACCTCCACTCTTGAATAGCCCTTGCTTATTGAAGACCCCAGAAGAAAAGCCTATGCCAGACCGGGACTTGTTGTCTTCTAGCTCAATCATTTTTCCTAAACCAGCGGTTGCACCACGCTCGATGGCCAACTTTGCGTCTTTGTAGGAAGCAAATGAAGGAGTTCTCTTCTCCATAGGCTCAACAATAGATAAAGCTTGGAAAGGAGTTCCAACTTCATCCTCAGCATCTATATATGAGAAGGAAGAAAAATGTCTAACCAGGAGAGCCTTTTCTCCCCCTACCACCACCAGCTTCTTGTTCTTCACAAATTTCAGTTTCTGGTGTAGGGTGGATGTCACGGCGCCTGCCTCGTGAATCCATGGTATGCCTAAGAGACATCTATACGATGGGTGAATATCCATAACCTGGAAGGTAATCTGGAAATCACTTGGTCCGATCTTGATTAGGAGATCAACTTCCCCAATCACCATTTTGCGAGACCCATCGAAAGCCTTCACAATTACTCCACTCTGCCTCATGGGAGGCCCCTGATACGATAGTTTTGAGAGAGTGGAGTTTGGCAATACGTTCAATGATGACCCAGTTTCCACCAGCACATTGGACATGGCGTCGTCTTTACAACCCATATATATATGTAATGCCAAGTTATGGTCTCTTCCCTCCTCGGGGAGATCAGAGTCACAAAAGCTCAAGTTATTACAAGCAGTAATGTTTGCAACAATGTTATCGAATTGCTCTATCGTGACATCGTGATCCACATATGCCACATCCAACACCTTCTGCAGAGCCTCTCGGTGTGGTTCTGAATTCAAGAGTAATGATAACATAGATATTTTGGATGGCGTTTGTAGAAGCTGGTCTACAACATTGTACTCGCTCTTTTTGATGAGCCTTAGCATCTCATCACAGTATTCTTTCTCATTGCCACTCGGGCCAATAGAAGTAGGAGTTTTCAGTACAGAGGAGGGTTTAACAGCAAGTGCCGGATTCGGAGAGCTCACAGTATTCCCAATCGGGCGTTCAACAAAATCAGCATTAGCTTGAGGCTTTGGTGGTACTGAAAATACACGACCACTACAGGTCAAACCACTAACATCAGCAATGTTAACAACAGACGAAGAAGGAAAGGACACCTCTTTCCCATTCTCCACTGCTACAACATTGTAGCGATAGGGAACTGCCTTTTCGGAAGAGTACGGTACTGGACCGGCAGGCTTAATGATCAGAGCAGGAGAAGCCTTCTGCTTGCTACCATCATACATGATGATAACAGGCTCGGGTATACGGAATACTGGGGAAATCACGTTGACCTCAGGCTCATCTTCGTCAACATTCCTATTTTGAAAGATCTCAATGACTCCTTCATCCAGCAATTCCTGAACATCCTTGCGCACCTGGAGACAACCCAATCGGTTAACAAAGCAGACTCGGCATCTATCATGGTCATGCTCATAACGACTGTAATCACATAGAAAACGATGCATCTCGACCAGTGATTGTCGAATATGACTGACATATTTGACTTTGTACTTGCCAGGGTAACCCTGGACCATGTTGACAGATTTCCCATGCTCGGGCAATGGGTTCTTCTTCACATTAGGACCTACGTCCTCGAAACACAAAATACCACACCTCACAAGGTCTTGAACCTTGGTCTTCAGAGGGTATAAATTCTCCACGACGTGGCCGGGAGCACCAGATTGATAAATACAATGCAATTCGGGCTTATACCACCACTGGGGGTTAACAGGTATAACCGGTGGGTCTCTCGGAGTAATCAACTTCCTCTCTATCAAAGAGGGATATAACTCTGCATACGTCATCGGAATAAGATCGAAGGTGACCCTCTTCCTCTCGTAACTCGTGCTGGTTTGATTACTGTTTCGAGGCTGGTAGGCCTAATGTTGCGGACGGTGCTGTTGTTGTTGATATTACTGAGGTGGTTGCTGATTGTTGTTGTGATGCTGGTACTGTTGATTATATCTAAAGACAGGTGCTATATGAGCCACCTGGTGCTGGTTACTGGCGGGACGCATAGTCTTCCTCCTCACAGAGGGTCTTCTTGGTTTCACATGGGAGGTTACAGCATGGGCCTCTCCATCTTTCTTCTTTGCAAATGCCCCATAACGTTTGGCAGAAGAGCCTTCTTCTCTGGTCAGACGCCCTTCTCTGACCCCTTCTTCTAAACGCATCCCCATATTCACCATCTCGGTGAAGTCAGAAGGAGCGCTAGCAATCATCGGCTCATAATAAAAATAACTTAAGGTCTTCAAAAAGATCTTAGTCATCTCTTTCTCTTCTAGCGGGGGCATGATCTGTGCGGCCACCTCTCGCCACCTATGGGCATATTCTTTGAATGTTTCTTTGTCCTTCTTGGACATGGCCCTCAGTTGATCCCTATCGGGAGCCATATCCACGTTGTACTTGTATTGCTTGACGAAGGCCTCGCTAAGGTCGTTAAAGGATCGGATGTTCGCACTGTCTAAACCCATATACCATCTCAGGGCAGCACCGGACAAACTGTCCTGAAAGTAGTGGATGATTAATTGGTCATTATCGGTTTGAGTTGACATCTTCCTGGCGTACATGACCAGGTGGCTGAGAGGGCAGGTATTTCCCTTGTATTTTTCAAAGTCAGGGACCTTGAATTTCAATGGGATCTTCACATTGGGAACCAAGCAGAGTTCGGCAGTAGACTTGCCAAAAAGATCCTTTCCTCTGAGAGTCTTCATTTCCTTGCGAAGCTCAAGAAATTAGTCGTTCATAGCGTCCATCTTCTCATATACATCTGGGCCCTCAGACGGCTCAGAATGATAGATGGTGTCGTCTACTCTGGGCATAGTATGCACGACAGGAGGAGGAACAGCAAGGAACGGGCTAGATGCCGGCATAGAAGCAAAGGTGGGAGCAGGACCCTTGGGCATGAAGTTGGGAGGCATCCCCCACGGGAACCCGGTTGGCATGGCTATCGGAGCAAAGTGTGCACTGGCTGCAGGCACAGTAGAGGAGACAATCTCAGAGATAACTGTCCTCTAGGGAGGAGTTGAAGGCGTTGGAGAAGACTGGCTCTGAGCAGCCATGAATGACTCCATTAGGGCAGTCAGTCTGGCCACTTCCTCCTTGAGTTCTCGTTTCTCTTGCTCTAAGTGATCCATCAGTCTTGAAGTGTTGGCTCGAGTGTAGTACCGGTGAGTCAGCTTGTCTTCAAAATAAATGAAGAGCACAGAGTTAGACCACATGACAAGAAGTCGAGAACAAAACCTGCTTATGCGCATGATGCATGCAATGCTTGTGCATATGATTTGTTTTTTATTTCAGAGGAACTTTTAGAGTTCTATTTGCAAATTTCGGGAAATACTATATTTGTATCACATATGAAAACATCTCATCAATGATATCTGGAAAATGTTTTTACATCAAAGAAGTACAACATTGGTAACCAAGATACGATACAAGAGAAAAGGAAAATGATCATCCTATGGATCCCCTAGAAACAATCATCTAAAGCTCGAGATACAGGGAGATAAGATGCACGAAACCTCTTCACCTCCTCCTCATAAGCTGCCTCCATATCTGCCTTCTCCTTGGCGAGTCGATCATACTTTCTCTTCCAGAACCGGGAAGACTGAGGAAGTAGAGAAGTCCATGCATCGTCAGGATCATCAATAACCTGATGCTCAAGAAACTCTATCAAAGCATCCTTCTCTTTAATCTGCTGAAGCAACTCTTCTCGTTCACGGATCCAGGCACGTGAACGGTCTTCGTCTCTCAACTCCTCTACTCCTTGATTAGGGAGGGTTGAAGGCCCAGCCATAATCATAGGTGTAGGTCTCGGATACTCGTAAGGCATGAGATATTCATACGCTCTCTTCCTAACCCAAGCAGTGTAAGGCTCCAAAGCGATGCAATTCTTAGGACCCAACTCCTTCCTTCCTTTCCTATGGATCTTGCACCAAGCGAGGACCATCCTTCCCTTCAAGTTTTGGGGATCTTTACCCTCCTGAATAAACACACCCTCTAACAGAATGTTATTGGGTTTATCCTTTAGGGGGAACCCAAGCTGACGACGGGCCAAAACAGGGTTGTAGTTAATCCCACCACATGTACCAAGAAGAGGTACATTGGAGAATTCACCACAAGAGTCGATAATCTGCACACCATCATACACACGGTTGTACCAAGAGATATCATCATTAGTGAGAGACATAAGTCTCGTGGACCACCGTAGGCATCCCTTGTTCTCCTTGAAAGCGACCGTCTGAGGTAAGTGAGAAATAAACCACTTATACAACAGAGGCAAACATCACACAATGGTGCCACCACCCTTTGCATTCCTCATATGCAAAGAGAAATAAGCATCACCCAACAAGGTCGGAACGGGATTAAGAGTAGAGAAGATCCTAATAACGTTCACATCCACAAACTTGTCGATGTTGGGGAATAACACTAACCCATAGATGAGAAGTACAAATATGGCCTCAAAGGCGTCCTCACTCATGGCCTTCCCATACACAGTAGCTTGAGCAATGAGGAACTCAGAAGGGAGACCTTGAATTCCACCTTTGGTAGTCATATGAGCACCAACCAGAGATTCATCTATGTGTAGCATATCAGCTATCTCTTGAGAAGTAGGAACATTCTCCAAACCACTGAACGACAACTGATCCAGGATAGGTATACCCACAAGATAAGCATACTCCTCAAGCGTAGGCAAAAGCTGGAAATCCGGAAACGTGAAGCAACGGTACAGGGGATCATAAAACTGCACCAATACACTCATCAATCCTTCATCAACCTGAGTAGTCAGAAGAGGAAGAAGCTTCCCAAAACGAGCCTTGAAACCCAAGGGATCTAGTACATAGGATGTCAAATTCCTTAACTCTTTCAAGTCTGGTTGTCTGAAATTGTACTTCTTTGTATTCCTTCTTTGTCTTTCCATGTCTAAAAATTTGCAAATAGACCTCTTAATTTCCTTGAAAACTTTCTTATTATTTTGATGATATGGATGCAAATGGGTGCATGAATACACGAATGCAACAATCACACTCAAGGAACAAGCAAAGCACACCAAACAAAGATCATGGGATAGATCATATTATCCTTAATATTAATCATCCATTTTGGTGGATTATGGTTTACACCTTATCAACACCCAAGTTCCATTGATATTAAGGATATATGAACGAATCAACCATGAATCAAGGGTTTGTTGCAAATCACGAGCATGGAGTCTTGGTTAAGAACCAACCAAAGGGAATGTACTAGGGTTTAAACCTGCCAAACATGTTCTACAAGAGGTTCCCATAGTCATCATCCCATCTTTCAGATATTATCGGAGAAACGAATACTCGTATTCCAAAAATATTCTCAAGAGAGACTCTTATGAGTGTAGTATCGTGTAACAATCGTATCAAATCTTACACTTGAACGACTTTCGCACTACATCCTAAGAATAGGCCAAGATGGGCTTGGTATACTAAGGTCCTTGGCTTCTAAGGTCTATATTGGAAAGAGTAATGTCTAACCACAACATACTTGTGTGACATTATTGATCCCAACATGACCTCCATCAAGTGAATGGACAAGTCAACTTGCTAAGGAATAACTCCACACAAGTCAACGGGACTATGCCAATCTCCTATCCTAAGTGCACTCGAGTTCGGGTATAGAACTCATCTCACAAAGATCACCAAGCATACAAGGAATTAATATTCAAGCAATTCAATCATTACATACAATACAGTAATCCCAAATTGCACAAAAATATGTCACAAAACAAATATACAATACAATACAACAAATATGAAAAGTAGGCAAAACCCACTAGGAAAATTTCCCCCGCAGAGTCGCCACTTTTCTGTAGCGGGGTATTCGTTACCATTAGAGATATTGACTAAATCCAAGGTAAACCATACAAAGTCGAGTCGCCACCACACTTCTATTTATCCCAAGGAATGGTTAGAAAGCGAACGAAAACCTAAATTTTTTAATAAAAACTAGTAAAAGAAAACAGAGATCTGGGTATGGGGGTTGGTTATGCAATGGGAAGGTGTTAGGCACCCAAAACATCCTAGGTACTCCTAGGGAGCCCTTTTCACATTTGTTGTAAGGTTGGTATTTTGTGAAAATTGGTTTGTGCAAACATGATTGTAGAGATGAGAAGAGACTACATAAGTTATTTACATTTTGTGTTTGAATGGATAAACCCATTGCCTACGTACCATCTTAAAAAAGATTAGGATCAAAACCTCGTAGTTCGGGGTAAAAATCTCAAAATGAGTGAGTGGATTGATTGGTCCAAAAGCCTTAAGGTCTTTTGTTATCTAAGGGAGAAAAATCAACCTAAAAACCACAAATCCACCATGTGAGGATAGCTTCAACATGCTAGTGAGGGGTTAACCCTATAATAAGCATGGAAGACTCATTGTCCATCACTAAGGATATAGGTGAGTATTATATCTACCTCAAGGATAACTCAAACCTAATAGCTAAAGGTTATGAAAAATTTGATTAAAGAGAGTGGCCATTGAAACCACCAAAAGAGTATTTGAACGGGTTGTATTTACCAATGAAAAATATTTACAAAAATGGTCAAAGTGGACTTAAAGATTCAATTCAAAATAAGTGTTATGAAAAGGAAGTTTGAAAATCTAAAGCATAAGGCTTAGGTTTCTAATGTTGAAAACAAATGTTAAATGTTTGCACAAAAGTTTTGGCTTGGGTTAGAGTGGAGAGAAGAAGAAGAATGGCTAAGATCCTAAACATACAAGAGGTGAGGGAAAAAGAGAACAAAACCACACAAGGAGTTCCTCTCTTGAGATCATATTGATGATCCAAGTAGCTCCCATCCTTTGGAATAAGCAATCACAACCATAAACTCAAGCAATCAACAATCAATCAATTTGAGATAAGGCTCCTCAAGGTCTCTTGGATCTTTCTCTTAGAAGCTCATGGTAATGGTTCCTCACTTAGGCTCAAGTTGGAATCCCTAGCACAAAGAAAACACACATCAAAAAGTTCTATAATACAAACAAAGAATGGACAAGAAGGAGTTTAGAATATGGTCCTTTCAAAGTTCATCCTTAAGCTTTAAGCATTCTAAAGGAACGAGGCCTAGTTGCTCTTTGACATTTAAGCACTCTAAAGGCATGAGGCCTAGTTCTCTTCAAATTCCATTTGCTTGGGTAAGGTCCTAAATTCTAAGTCCATTTTGTCCAATTCTTGGCATTTGGTTCACAACAAACAGACAAACACAAGCACAAAAGATATAGACACAATTATATGCCCAAGTGGGCAAAAGGCAAATGATATTAACATAAACATGTGCTCCAATGAGCAAAGGAAAAAGCAAATGAATAATATGTGCAAGAATAGTAAATTGCATAAAAGTAAAGTGCATAAAGTAAAAGTTAGTTGTTAGTGGTTAACAGTTAGTGTGCCATAAGGCAAATTTAGCGCTATGTTAAGCAATCGTAATTGGACTTATGTAGAAGTCACAACTATTTGAGGCCGGTCAATAATAATGTAGGCAACAAACACAATTTAGGAGTCTTGATTAGTGAACCAAGTCCCAACAACTTGCCATGCCAAAAAGAAGGAGAGAATTGATCTTGTATTGGTTTAAGCCTTTTGCATGATTTAGGAAACAACCTATCCTTAATGCAAAGCCACTCACTTGATCAATTGATCAAGATGAATTAGATTTGGATCAAGGAAGATTAAGTCTCCCTAATCAATGCTAACTTATCAACCTTCAACTCATTGATCAAAAGGAAAAAGAAGAAGAAGGAGATGAATAAGAGAAATGGAAATGGCAAAATTAAAGTGCATTAAATGAAGTAACATGTACCAATCCACATATGTTGACCAATGACATTGAAAGTCAAGGTCAAACAATCGAAAACAGAATTGAGATGAAGATTGGAAGTCAAGAAATGAACAAAATATTTTTGGCATTTTTTAATATTTAAAATTAAACTTGAATTAAAAATAAAAGAAAGGTCAGACTTCAAAATCACTTCAAATCAACTTTGAAAAGTCCAAGTGATTTATCCTAAGTTCAACAAGGTCAAACAAAGTTTGACAAAAAAATTCAGCATTTTTAAAAGTCAGAAACTATTTTTAATCAATTAAAAATGAGTAAAAATAACCTAATTGAACTAAAATCTCAAATCAATTTAAAAATTGATGAGAATATTTTTCATAGATTCATCATCATTCAAATAGGTTTGGAAAATATTTTTGCATTTTTTGAATATCAAAAACTATTTAAAATGAATTAAAAATAACCAGAAAAGAGAAAATTATAAAAAGCTAGCAAATGATAAAATAAAAAATATTAAAAATCATTTTTAGAAATTAGAAATTAAAAGAGAAACAATGCAATTGGTCCCATATTTTTTGGACCAATAATAAAAGAGATATAGATTTTAGAAAATGAAATGTAATTAAAAATGAAATAGAAAATAAAATCAGAATTAAAAAAAAGGGAAAAAGCACGAACCCTTGGATCTGAGCTCATTAATTGAGCTGGCAGATCCAAGGATCCACAAGCGCGCGCCTAGTGTAGTCCACAATCAATGCAACCACATGGATACCAAGAAAAAGTCATAACAATGAAGCTTGGAGATTAAATCTGGGAAATGCATCATGCGGTCCCGATTGGATCTGGCAATGAAGCAGCCACCGGAGCCACCTTCTTCTCCGGTGAGCTTGCATTTTCCGGCCACCATAGCAGACAACCAAAGTTAACCAAATCACGCGATCTATACATCATTGGAAAGCTGGGATGATGTACATCATCCCTGTACCATCCATTTTCACTATAGATTTCCATGGTGTGAGAAATCAGAGGTTGAAAAATCTGGTGTTCATCATGAACTCAATGGATTTCAAAAATTAAATGCATAATCATGATGCCTCTATTGAGAGGACTTCAGCCAACACAAGATCCAAGCAAATAGGTCAAAGGATGATGAGATTCGAAGAAAATACCAGTTGAAAAGCAAGCTTGATTTCTGGAAACTTGAGCTCGATTGGTTGCTTTCTTTGCCAAAACAGAAGATCAATGAGATGAATGATGAAGGTTTAGAAGCTTTAGATCCAAGGATTCAACCAGATGTAGTTGAATTTTGGAACTGAAAAATTTAGAGAAAATGAACTAGCTTCTTTGGTAATGGCTATGGAGAGATTTGTGCAGCATAACAGGTTGAATCAGGTTCTTCAATTGAATGAAGAGAAGCATGTATTTATAGTTGAACTTGAAGCATGGTAATGCAAAACTCGTGTGCATGGAATTTGAACCCTTCATGCATGGGCCTGTACAGGCGCGTGCAAAGCCCAAAATCTGATGCAAATGAATGCTGAACACATACCAAGTTGAATTGGATGTGTAATTTGAATGGCATTTTCTTGTGTATCAAGATTTCATGTGCATTCCATAATTTGACCTAAACATTCAACTCTTCGAAAGTCCCAATTAGAAAGTCCAAACATGATCATGTGAGTAATGGTTGGAAAGGTGTTGATGTAAGGAACAATTGTTATGTTGGACAAAAATCCATTTAGAGTGTTTAAATTTATGAAATTTGAGTTTAAAGTGCAAGGTGCATGACATGTCAAGCCAAGGTTTCTAAAATTGGCCAATTTTCAAGTTCCTCTGTTTTGATGATGCAAGCCTCAAATGGAAAAACCTCCAACATAGAAGTTGTAGATCGTTTCAATACAATCAAAATGGACTTAACGTTTTTATCATTTGGATTTTTGATGAAAGAGTTATGGGCACTTGAAGTTAGACTTTTTTGCCTTTTAATGCCTTTGGTCAAAAAGGACCTATAATGTCTTGCATTATCACATGTATTTCCTTTGCGATTTTCAAATTTTTATCAACATAAAATTTGAAGTAGACATCTTAATATTTCCAATGAATTTGATCCCACCTAAAAATCATAAAAAATGAATGAGTTATGTCCTTGGGAAGTTGACCCAAGATTAGGGTTTCAGTCAAAATAACCTATAATGTCTTGGAATGGATGATGACCTTCCAAGCTTCAAATCAATTTTTGATGAACATGAGAGTTGTTCATATTATCCTTAAGAACATTTTTGCTTTTGGAATCATCTCCATTTGACCAACACATCAAACGTTAGGTCTCAGTGCATTTCAAAATAGTCAGATGAATTGACTGATCAACTTCTCAAGTCCACAACTCATACCTTGATGAAATTGATGATTGAGGATGCTCAAATAAGTTAAAATATGCATGGAATGATGAATTAAAGTACTTCCCTTGATTGTATTTGACCATGGGCTGAGGTTGCTTCATGAGCAAGGCATTGTTGTACACAGATGAATTAGGGTTTCCTTGGGAAACAAACTTCAAACCCTTTGACTTGTGTTGATAAAAATGATGAATTGAGATACTTGGGAGGCATACTTGATGGATGAGATCTTTGGGAACTATTACCATGCTTGCATTCATCTTCTCTTGACCCATATCTTTGCACCAATGATATCCTAGAAGCTTTTGATCTTGTGATTGCTCAAGCTACAAACAAGAGATGTTAGTGACATATAAGAAAAGCAATGATATACAATTCAAGCATGCTTGTTGATCTCAAACCACTCACAAGGAGTCCCACCCAAAGGCAAGGGGAACCAAGCAGAGTTATGATCCTTGAGGCTTTGCAAATGCAATGTTATGATGCCATGAGGGATCTTAGGGCCAAAATTAGGGTCTTACACAAATGAAAAAGTGTTGAACATCAAACTTGTTCCCCTTGATCCAAGATTTCAAAAGAACCCAATTTCATGCATTTTGGACAAAGCTTGCTAGGTTTGCGCATGACTTTAACAGGGTTGCATCATTGGAAAGAATTAATTGTACAAACTTCAGTTCACATTGCCTTGCCATTCAAGCTTCATTCAGACTTCAATTGGAATTATTTTGGACCTTAATGTATTGCATCATGGGCCTGTACATGCCCATGCACTCGCGCCATCCATATTGCCAATTTTGGACAAATTTTGAAGTGTGCAAATATCATTCCTTTTAGCTATAAATAGAAGGCCTCTGAGCTTATTTGAACAACACTTTGCGCGCCAGCTTTGCCCCACATTGAAACCCTCTTATTCTAAAGGAAAACCTGAGAAATTTCAATTTGAAATTTGAGTTTGAATCTCAACTGTTGGAGATTCAAGAACTCCAGGATCCAAAGCCTTAAAACCTCTTTAATCACTTCCTACTAGCTTCTCAAGTGTGATCAGATCGTGTTTGGAGCAAGCAACATCAAGAACTGCATAACATTGAAGGTAATTTTTAGAAAACTTCATCTCTTCGATTCTCACTCAATTCTACTCAATTCTCTTGGATCTTTGGTTGTCTGAAGTCCTACCAATGTAGACAAGAAGATTAAGTTGCTTAGAGGTTAAATCGAAGTAACTCAGTTGATGCACCTCAAAATTCAACTCCTCATATCTTTCTATATATGTGGAGTTAGTTAAAATTGAGGTGATATTCGTGATCTACACCATTTTATCTTTCATATCATGTCCTCTTTTGTAATTTTTGATGTGGTGATGATCGAACTAGTCCGGCCAAGGTCATCAGAGAAGATGACTGGCCTTTGGACTCCGGCCTACAGACCCAAGATGAATGGGGTTGTTGAAGATGCGAACAAGAACATCAAGAAGATTATTCAAAAGATGGTTGTCACGTATAAGGATAGGCATGACATGATCTTGTTTTCTTTGCATAGGTATCGTACATCCGTCCGCACTTCAACGGGGGCAATCCCTTTTTCTCTTGTATATGGTATGGAAGTAGTGCTCCCCGTAGTGGTTGAGATTCCTTCATTGTGTGTGCTCATGGAAGCCAAGTTGAATGAGGCTGAATGGTGTCAGACTAGGTTTGATCAGATAAATTTGATTGAAGAGAAGAGATTGACTGCCATGTGTCATGGTCAGTTATATCAGCAAAGAATGAAGAAAGCTTTTGATAAAAAGGTCAGACCTCGTGTGTTTAGAGAAGATGACCTTGTGCTCAAGAAGATCCTGTCATTCAAATCAGATTCTAGGGGCAAATGGACTCCTAATTATGAAGGCCTATATGTTGTTAAGAGAGCCTTTTCAGGCAGCGCCTTGATTCTTACAACTATGGATGGTGAAGAGTTCACTTGTCCTGTGAACGCCGATGCAGTCAAGAAATACTTCGCCTAAAAAAGAAAAGAACAATTCACTAAGATGAATACCCGAAAGGGCGGCTTAGGCAAAAATGAGCGTCTCGGTGGATTGAAAACCCGAAAGGGAGATCCAGGCAAAAATTAGATACATAAAAACAAAAATAATTTCCCGATAAGTTGAGTACCCCACCTTGGAGTAACTTATGCAAAAATTAGGGATTATGGCAAGTAACCGCATTCTGCTGATCTTAAAGTTTTGGAGAAACATTAAGCACAAGGGTTGACATCAACTCATAATCCCAGTAGCGGTCAAGAGCGTAGTGGATATCAAGGGTTGGTAGAAGGATTAAGGATCATTTGTATTCAATGTAACCCTTTTCCATGTAAATTACCATTTTCAACTTTGTAAAAATCTATGGAGTCTTGTCATTTACAGACTACCATCCCATTAAATAAAGTTGAGCTTTTGTCCAATTTTTTTTCTACTCTTATTTACTTCAGCTAATAGTTTAAACTTTATTATGATCATTTTGGAAATTTAATTTTTTTTAATCAAAATCATTTTTTCTTAAAACATATAAAAACAAGAAATTTTCAAAGCAATTAAAAGGAAGTATCAATAACACTTAAAAGAGCAGCAAGTCCTTAAGTGCGAAACATCAGAGGTTCCCCAAGCAATTAACCCTTTGGGTATCCCTAGTTGTTTGTGTTGATCTGGTTCCCCTACGAAGTGTTTTTTCCCTAGCAGAGTTCTGATTCTTTTCCCCAACTGAGTTGGTTGATTCAGTACCTTGTGGCGTGTTATTTCCCCGACAGTGTTTTTGTGTTCCCCAACAGAGTTCGCGTTTCTTCAGCAGGGTTGATCATCAGCAGAGTAAGACGTTTTCCCCAGTAGATTGCGTTGGTTTCCCCACCACTCACCACCCGACTCGCTCCCAGTCAGAGTTTCCTCCTGGTTTCTGAATAATTGTTTTGTGTTTATCTTCTGTATGGTTGTCTCCCATTTAATATGGCGTTGGCCTAAAATTCCCTGCAGACTCGATAACTTCTCCTCTTCTCAACAGATCTCCTCCCTCGTCTAGATTTTAGCCTTTTGTTTGTTGATTTCTCTATTCTCCAGCAGTTGTCTCCCTATTTTTATGGATTGACCGAGGATTGTATCGATGATTCAAATTCCTTGTGACCCCTTTGTATCCTTCGTGATCGTTTTATCAGCATAATCATCATATACATATACATTCATATAATTTCACAATTGCATATTGGCACCATCATATTTGATTGATTTGTAGATTTGAGATTCTCATTCTCATTCTCTATATTGGCACCATCATAATTGCATATTGGCACCAGAATTCTTTAAACTAAAAGGCATCACTCTATTCGTAGTTCGTGATACAAACTTCAATGTGGATGCATTGCTTTTAACAAAAATTGAGTTTGAAAGGCACAAAGGCCTAAAAATGATTTGAGTGAGTTTGTTCTTTTTTTCTTTTTGAAAGTTTAGGTCAAGTATAGTTAAGTTTATTTATAAGTTTGATTTAAGAAAACAAGTTTGAAAATGCAATGGCATAAGGCCAAAGTTTCTATCTTTTTGAAAAATGGTCAAAGTTTTGAACAAAACTAGTTCAAGAAAAGAAGAATTTTTAACAGGAGGGAGAGATTTTGAAATTAAAGAAGTGGGGAGGAGATGAAGAAACTAATCCTATGCACAAAATTAAAAGTTAAGAGTTGAAAAGATCTTACCAATGAGTAGCAATCCAATAGACAAGAATGTCATATAGAAACCCAAATTCCCTTGGACATTTAGAATCAAGCAACACACAATGCATATTATATCAATCTTGAAGAGCAAGGCATCAAATAAAGATAGCCACATCCAAGCTTAGCCACTCCATGATCTTCTTCAAATTAATCCATGTAGTAGATGAATTCCACAAGTCACAGGTTCAAAATAACGGCTTCATAATGATCATGTTGCAGATGAACTCAAAGGGATCCTCAAAGATGTATCAGATGAAGTTTCAAATTGCAAGCACTTGGTTTCACAAAAGTTGGCATTGGTCAAGTCCTTTAGCATAGGAATGTTGCCTAAATTCTAAGTCCAGTTGTCCAAGATCAAGTCAACAGTCCACACAAAAGTTTTTTAGGGTTTTTGTTGTTATTATGTACATTAATGGTCAAAGACCACACAAACAAACAAAATATACACAAGCAAGATATATCATGTAGCGGTAAATTTATGAACATCAAGCTATGGATAAGCTAGAGATCAAATAACAAGAGTCGCCACCGTGCTTTTATTGTTTCCAATGGAAAAGGGAAAAACTACGAACAAAACCCAAAAGTAAGAAGTTTTCAAATCAAAACTAATAAAATGTCAGAGATTACAGGTAAGGGGGTTGGTTACACAGAGGGAAGGTGTTAGCACCCAAAGTGTCCTAGGTACTCCTAGGGTGCCCTTTTTATGCGCATATGTATTTGGTACAAAAATGATGTTTACAGATAAATAGAATTGGGGAATGAGAAAAGAATTCATTAATTATATTTTGTGTTTGGCAAGACCTTCGGTCTTGTGCCTACGTACCAACATAAAAATGAGGGATCAAAACCTCGTAGTTCGTGATACAAATTTCAAAATGGATGCATTGCTTTAACAAAAATTAAGTTTGAAAGGCACAAAGACCAAAAATGGTTTGAATGAGTTAGTTCTTTTTGGCTTTTCTGAAAGTTTAAGTCAAGTATAGTTAAGTTTATTTACAAGTTGATTTAAGAAAAGGAGTTTGAAAATGCAATGGCATAAGGCCAAAGTTTCTATCTTTTTACAAAGTGGTCAAAGTTAGAACAAAATAAGTTCAATCAAAGAAGGTTTTGAAAAAGAGAGGGCGAGATTTTGAAATTAAAGAAATGGGGAGAAGATGAAGAGACTATCCTATGTATAAAATTAAAAGTTTATAGTTGAAAAGATCTGACCAAATGGATAACAATCCAATAGACAAGAATGTATATAGAAACCTAGAATTCCCTTGGACTTTTAGAATAAAGCAACACACAAATGCACAATTATATTATCTTGAAGAGAAAGGCATCAAATAAAGATGGCCACATACAAGCTTATCCATTCCATGATCTTCCTCAATGTAGCCCATGTAACAGATGAATTTCACAAGTCACAGGTTCAAAATAACAACTTCACAATGATCATGTTGCAGATGAACTCAGAAGGATGCATCAGATGAAGTTTCAAATTGAAAGCACTTGGTTTCTCAATAAGTTGGCATTGTCCAAGTCCTTTAGCATAGGAGTGTTACCTAAATTCTAAGTCCATTTGTCCAAGATCAAGCCAACAGTCCACACAAAAGTTTTTTAGGGTTTTTGTTGTTATTATGTACATTAATGGTCAAAGACCACACAAACAAACAAAGTATACACAAACAAAACATATCACACAATATGGTCAAAGTGGACAAAGTGAAAATTGCATTAACATAAACAATTAGAATGATATGAACAATGGCAAATGAAATAAAGCTAGAATTAAATGACATTAAATTAAAGGGCTTGAAATTAAAAGTTAGTAGTTAATAGGTTAGAAGTTAGTATTGTTTTGTTTTTACTTTTCATACTTTTTTAGACATTATTTGGAGAACACTCAATCCACTTATCACAAGCATGGATCCTTGAACCAAGACATCTTCCAAAGGAAGGAAAAAATGCCATGTTTCCACACAATATCATGAAAGAGGGGAGACGTACAATCTCACTAACTAGAATGTTATGCCTTTATGTCACAAATTTAGCGCTATGTTAAGCAATCGTAATTGGACTTATGTAGAAGTTACAACTATTTGAGGTCGAGCAATAGAATTTTGGTGTTAATGCATGTTAGAGACATAGTATTATGAACTATGCTCATGAAACATACCACACACAAAAAGAATATGCAAAAGGTGTGGCCTAATCTTATCTGTACTCATGTTAATTTTTCAATCAACTAGCTTTAGGACTTTGAGATATCATAGGCCAAATGAGATAAATGCATAAAGAAGGGGAATTAGTTGAAGAGGGAGGGGAATGAGTCAAAACTCAAATTGATCAAATGAGGACTTTTACCAAATTAATATCATTCATTCATTTTGGGAGATGAACTGTACATTCCATCAATCCCCTAAATCCAATGATATTAATATGACAAAGTTAAATCATCCTTGACCAAGGCCCAACAACAAGAGTCAAACATAAATAAGTCATCACAATTTGTCAACAAAATTATTTGGCATTTATTCCAATTAAAAATACTAAAATAATGCATTAAAATTAAATATGGTTTGTCAAATTCCTAAAATCTCATCAAAACACCAAATAAATGGCCATGAGATTTATCATAGGTCAAACAAGGTCAAAGGACCTTCGAGAAAAAATTTCAGAAAATTTTAAAAGACTTAAAAGTATTTTTAAACAATTAAAAACAAATGAAAAATCAATTAAATCATGAAAAATATTAATAATGATCCAAAAAATAATTTTAATTCAAAATATGAAAGAGAAAAATATTTGAATTTTTTTGGTGAAACTCATATTTTTTGGATCAATATTTAAATTAATATGAATTAATGAAAATAAAGCAATTAAAATGAAATTCAAATAATTAGAAAAAACGTGGACCACTTGATCTCCCTCATTAATTGAGGTGGCAGATCAAGTGGCCACCAGCGCACGTTCCATGTGGTCTCTAGTCAATTGAGCAACATGCATGGTAATTGGAAACAACGCTCGGGATTAAAACAATTTACATGGATCCTATGATTGGAGACGTGCCAACACACGGCCGGAGTTGTAGCTCCGATCTTCTTCTCCTGTGGACCTCACCGGACTTGTCCACCTTCAACCATCACCAGAATAAAAAAAGGAGGACATGATCTGAAAGGAAAAATAGCGTAGATCATGAGTATCACCTCAATTTTAACTAACTCCTCACATATAGAAAGATATGAGGAGTTGAAATTTGAGGTATGTCAACTGAGTTGCTTCGATTTGACCTCTAAGCAACTCAATCTTCTTGCCTATATTGGTAGGACTTCAGACAACCAAAGAATCAAAAGAATTGAGAAAGATTGAGAGAGAATCGAAGAGATGAATTTTTCTGAAAATTACCTTCAATGTAGTGAAATTCTTGATGTTGCTTACTCCAAACACGATCTGATCACACTTGAGAAGCTAGCAGGAAGTGATTGATGAGGTTGCAAGGCTTCGGATCCTGGAGTTTTTGGATCTCCAACAGTTGAGATTCAAACTCAAATTTCAAGTTGAAATTTATCAGGTTTTCCTTTGGAATGAGAGGGTTTCAATGGGGGGCAAAGTTGGTGCGCAAGGTGTGTTCAATTCTAATGCTAGAGGGCTTTATTTATAGCTGCAGCTCATGATATTTGCACCTTCAAGTTCACTTTCCAAAATTGGCAATTAATGATGCATGGGTGCATGGGCGTGTACAAGCCCATGAGATCATTGCTTAAGGTCCACAAATGAGTGTAAGAGGGTCTGAAATCAACTTGGATTGCAAGGCAAGTGTGTGTGAAGATTTAAAGTTTGATCTTTGCCAAATGATGATACCATGTTCATGCCATGCACATCCCTAGTAATTCTTCTCCAAAATGGATGAACCTGGACTTTTTGGAAAGGTTATATCAAGAGGAACAACTTTCATGTTCAAAACGTTTCCATTTGAAGCTTGTATCATGATGAATTTTGAGGTGGGAGT
Source organism: Lathyrus oleraceus (assembly GCF_024323335.1). Classification (NCBI taxonomy): domain Eukaryota; kingdom Viridiplantae; phylum Streptophyta; class Magnoliopsida; order Fabales; family Fabaceae; genus Lathyrus; species Lathyrus oleraceus. The sequence continues at coordinate 150,366,216 of NC_066582.1, read as the reverse complement.
TTGGAAATTTCAACATGTTGATAGAGTTATGCATTTTTGAAGTTTGGAAAAATCACTTGTTCAACGGTATAGGTCAAAAGTGACCTATAATGTAGCCTCATATCACATGCTCATAGAAGTTGAATCAACTCCCACTCCAAACATGAAATTTTAATTATACATATTGAATTTGATTGTTCAACTTCTAAATCTTTCATCTCATAAAAATTGAGCAAGTTATGGCCTTGGGAAGCTGACTTTCAAATTAGGGTTTAGACAAAATGACCTATAACGTTTCAACATAGAAAATGATTTTCCAAGAAAAACTAGCTTTAGGTCTCAACATGAAAGTTGTTTGGAATGTCATCTAGAGTAAAGTTTCTCTTGGAGTTATTTTCATATGGTGAAAATTGTAGGAGATAGGGTCTAGGGAGACCCATTTTTGATCAGATGAATTCATCTGGCCAACCACCATCAACCAACTTGCTAACCTTATATTCTCTTGACTTTCTAGGCTCATGGTAGATCATATATGAATAAGATGATGAAATATGAAGTGTCCCTTGACAAATTTGATCAATTGGTGAGATAGCTTGTTAGAGAAGTTACTCAGAATACCCAGTCAAACTAGGGTTTCCAAGGCAAATCACCCTCAAACTCTTGAAGAAAACTTGATCAATATAACATGTAGAAATAATTGGGACTCATATATGATGCTCATAATCATTCTTGTATCAATTCATGGTTGTGCTCTTTGTCATGAGGGTCTTAAACCCTAGATGGAGATCATGCCCTACCTACAAAAGAGTTAGGAAAATGCAAAGACATATTTTTGGTATTTTGGTTAGTAAAAATAATAAAATACAAGTATGATACAATCACAAAGTGCTTGGTGATCTCTCCCAAAACAAACCCAATGAAGGAGGGGTAAGGAGGATGCCAAGGTATGATCCCAATGCGAATGCTTATGATGAAATTGCATGAGGGATCTTAGGGTCAAAATTGGGGTCTTACGTATCACACCATATGGTCCAAATGGACAAAGTGAAAATGGCATTAACATAAATAATTAGAATGGTATGAATAATGGTAAATGAATATAGACTTGAAATTAAATGGCATTAAAGTAAATGGTTTGAAATTAAATGTTAGTTGTTAATGAGTGAGAAGTTAGTATTGTTTTGCTTTTGCTTTTTTTTTGTTTTAAGTTATTCTTTGGAGAACACTTAACCCACTTATCACAAGCATGGATCCTTGAGCCAAGACATCTTCCAAAGGAAGGAAAAAAGGCCAAGTTTCCACACAATACCATGAAAAAGGGGAGACTTACAATCTCACTAACTAGAATGTTATGCCTTTTGTGTCAAAAATTTGCGCTATGTTAAGCAATCGTAATTGGACTTATGTAGAAGTCACAACTATTTGAGGTCGGGCAATAGAATTTTGGTGTTAATACATGTTAGAGACATAGTATAATGGACTATGCTCATGAAACATACCACACACAAAAAGAATATGCAAAAGAGGTGGCCTAATCTCATCCATACTTATGTTGATTTTACAATCAACTGGCCTTAGGATTTTGAGATGTCGTAGGCCAAATGAAATGAATGCATAAAGAAGGGGAATTAGATGAAGAGGGAGGGGAATGGATCATAACTCAAATTGGTCAAAGGAGGACTTTTACCAAGTTAATATCATTCATTCATTTTGGGAGATGGAATGTACATTCCATCAATCCCCTAAATCCAATGATATTAACCTAGCAAAGTCAAATCAACCTTGACCAAGGCCCAACAACACAAGTCAAACTTACACAAACCATCACAAGAGGTCAACACAATTATTTGGCATTTATTCAATTAAAAAATACTAAAATAATGCATTTAAATTAAATATGGTTTGTCAAATTCCTAAAACCTCATCAAAACACCAAAGAAATTGCCATTAGATTTATCATAGGTCAAACAAGGTCAAAGGACCTTGGAGAAAAAATTTCAGAAGTTTTAAAGACTTAAAAGTATTTTTAAATAATTAAAAATAATTCAAAAATCAATTAAATCATGAAAAATATTAATAATGACCCAAAAAATAATTTTAATTCAGAATATGGAAGAGGAATTTATTTAAAAAAATTTGGTGAAGCTCTCATATTTTTTGGATCAATATTAAAATTAATATAATGAATTAAAATAAAAATCAAAAAATTAAAAAAATGTTAGCCACTTGATCTCCCTCATTAATTGAGGTGGCATATCAAGTTGATGGAAATGTGCGTTCCATGGTGGAACTTAGTCAGCGCACCACACACGTGGTAATCAAAACCAACACCTAAGATTAAAACATTTCAAATGGATCCTGTGGTCTGGACCCGTGCCAACACACCGCAGGAGCCAGAGCTTCGGTCTTCTTCTTTGGTGGACCTCACTGGACTGGTCCACTCTCAACCATCACCAAAAAAAAAGAGGACATGATCTGAAAGAAAAAATGGCGTATAGCACGAATCTGACCTCAATTTCAACTAACTCCAAATATATAAAAAGATATGAGGAGTTGAATTTTGAGGTGTGACAACTGAGTTGCTTCGATTTGAGCTTAAAGCAACTCAATCTTCTTGCCTACATTGGTAGGTGTAGCGGGGTATTCGTTACCATTGGAGATATTGACTAAATCCAAGGTAAATCATACAAGTCGAGTCGCCACCGCACTTCTATTTATCCAAAGGAATGGTTAAAAAGCGAACAAAAACCTAAAAGTTTTATCGAATCAAAAACTAGTAAAAGAGAGTCAGAGATCTGGGTAAGGGGGTTGGTTATGCAATGGGAAGGTGTTAGGCACCCAAAACATCCTAGGTACTCCTAGGGAGCCCATTTCACATTTATTGTAAGGTTGGTATTTTTGTGAAATATTATTTGTGCAAACATGATTGAAGAGATGAGAAAAGAATATACAAGTTATTTACGTTTTGTGTTTGAATGGATGAACCCATTGCCTACGTACCATCTTAAAAAAGATTAGGATCAAAACCTCGTAGTTCGGGGTAAAAATCTCAAAATGAGTGAGTGGATTGATTTGGTCCAAAATCCTTAAGGTCTTTTGTTATCCAAGGGAGAAAACTCAACCTAAAACCACAAATCCACCATGTGAGGATAGCTTCAACATGCTAGTGAGGGGGTTAACCCTATAATAAGCATGGAAGACTCATTGTCCATCACTAAGGATATAGGTGAGTATTACATCTACCTCAAGGATAACTCAAACCCAATAGCTAAAGGTTATGGAAAATTTAATTAAGAAAGTGGCCTTTGAAATCACAAAAGTATTTGAGTGGGTTATATTTACCAATGAGAAGTATTTACAAAATGGTCAAAGTTAACTTAGAAGTTCAATTCAAAATAAGTGTTATGAAAAGAAAGTTTGAAAATCAAAAGCATGAGGCTTAGGTTTCTAATGTTGAAAACAAGTGTTAGATGTTTGCACAAAAGTTTTGGCTTGGGTTAGAGTGGAGAGAAGAAGAAGAATGGCTAAGATCCTAAGCATACAAGAGGTAAAGGGGAAGAGAACAAAACCACACAAGGAGTTCCTCTCTTGAGATTATATTGATGTTCCAAGTAGCTCCCATCCTTTGGAATAAGCAATCACAAGCATAAACCCAAGCAATCAACAATTAAATGCACTCTTGGAAGGTTCCTCAAATGTATCTTGGATCCCTCTCTCTTAGAAGCTCATGGTAATGGTTCCTCAATTAGGCTCAAGTTGGAATCCCTAGCACAAGAAAACACACATCAAAAAGTTCTATGGAAACAAACAACGAATGAATAAGGGGAGTTTAGAATTTGGTCCTTTCAATGTCATCTTCAACATTACGCATTCTAAAGGCATGAGGCCTAGTTGCTCTTTGACATTTAAGCACTCTAAAGGCATGAGGCCTAGTTGCTCTTCAAACTCCAATAGCTTGGGTAAAGTCCTAAAGTCTAAGTCCATTTTGTCCAATTCTTTGCATTTGGTTCACAACAAACAAAACAAACACAAGCACATAAGATATATACACAATTATATACCCAAGTGGGCAAAAGGCAAATGGCATGAACATAAACATGTGCTCCAATGAGCAAAGGAAAATGCAAATGAATAATATGTGCAAGAATAGTAAATTGCATAAAAGTAAAGTGCATAAAGTAAATGTTAATGGTTAATAGTTAGTAGTTAGTGTGCCATAAGGCAAATTTAGCGCTATGTTAAGCAATCGTAATTGGACTTATGTAGAAGTCACAACTATCTGAGGCCGGTCCATAATAATGTAGGCAACAACACAAGTTAGAAGTCTTGATTAGTGAACCAAGTTCCAACAACTTGCCATGCCAAAAAGAAGAGAATTGATCTTGTATTGGTTTAAGCCTTTTGCATAATTTAGGAAACAACCTATCCTTAATGCAAATCCATTCACTTGACCAATTGATCAAGATGAATTAGATTTGAATCAAGGAAGGTTAAGTCTCCCTAATAAATGCCAACTTATCAACCTTTAACTCATTGATCAAAAAGAAAAAAAAGGAAAAGGAGAAGAAGAAGACGAATAATGGGAATGGATAATGGAAAGATCAAAATGAATAAGGTGAAATAAAATGTACCAATCCATGTGTGTTGACTAAATGACATTGAAAGTCAAAGTCAAACAATGAGAAATCAGAAATGAGATGAAGATTGGAATTCAAACAAATAGCAAAATATTTTTGGCATTTTTAATATTAAAATAAAACTTGAATTAAAAATAAAAGAAAGGTCAAACTTCAAAATCACTTCAAATCAACCTTGAAAGGTCCAAGTGATTTATCCCAAGTTCAACAAGGTCAATCAAAGTTTGACAAAAAATTTCAGCATTTTTAAAAGTCAGAAATTATTTTTAATCAATTAAAAATGAATAAAAATAACCTAATTGAACTAAAATCTCAAATAAATCTCAAATCAATTAAAAAATTGATGAGAATATTTTTCATAGATTCATCATCATTCAAATAGGTTAGGAAAATATTTTTGTATTTTTTGAATATCAAAAACTATTTAAAATGAATTAAAAATAACCAGAAAAGAGAAAATTCATAAAAAATATTGAATGACAAAATAAAAAATATTAAAAATCAAAATTAGAAACTAGAAATTATTTGGAGAAGAATGCAATTGGTCCCATATTTTTTGGATTTAAAATGAAGAAGATATGAATTTTTGAAAATAATGGAAATAAAAGAAATTAAATGGAAATTACAAAAATCAGAAAAAACCACAAGCGTCTGATCAAGCCTCATTAATTGACGTGGCTAATCAGACGGATGTGAGATGCGCGCGCATGGTAGGCATTGGTCAAAGGAAACACACGCTACATTAATGAAAGTCATAACAATTGATGGACCAGATTAGATCGGAGTCCAAGCATCCAAGGGCTAAGAATTCAGCCACGTGGGGACGGTGGTGGAAACCACCGTCTTCTCCGGTGAGCTTCATAATTCCGGCCAGATTTGTAATTTTTGAAAAAACTTAACCAAAATAAACGATCCTCATATCATTAGAAAGCTGGGATGATGTACATCATCCCTGTATCACTCAATTCCACTCTAGATCTCTATGTTGAGAGAAATCAGAGATGGAAATTCTGTGATGTTCATGTGAACTTGATGGATTTCAAAAATTAAATGCACAGTAATGATGCCTCTATTGAGAGGACTTCAGCCAACACAAGATCCAAGCAAATAGGTCAATAGATGATGAGTTTCGAAGAAAAAACAAGTTGAAGAACAACCTTGGATTCTGGAGATTTGAGCTTGCTTCCTTGCTTCCTTTGCCAAAATAGAAGATCAATGGAGTAAAGGATGAAGGTCTAGAAGCTTTAGATCCAAAGATTCAACCAGATGTAGCTGAATTTTGGATCTGAAAAATTTGAAGAAAAGTGAAATAGCTTCTTTGGTGAGAGGTTAGGTTTTCAGTTCATCATTATTTCAGGTTGATTCATGGATGATATTTGAATGGAGTAAGGCTTCTATTTATAGAGGGAATGGCAAGGAAAGTGTGATTCAATCCGTGTGCATGGAATTGGATATCCATTGCATGGGCTTGCATGATCACTCAAAAGGCCCAAATTCAATGCCAAATGCCATCTGAAATGAATGTGAGATGATTTGGACGCGCAACTTGGAGTGAATTGGCTTGTGCATGGAGTTTTAAGGTGTTATGCATAATTGAACCAAAAACTTCTCCTCTTCGAAAATACCATTTGCCAAATCCAAACATGACCATTTGAGTAATGGTTGGAAAGGTTTTGATGTAAGGAACAATTGTTATGTTGGGAAAAAATCCATTTGAAATGTGGAAATTGGTGAAATTTGAGTTTAAAGTGCAAAGTGCAAAACATGTAAAGGCAAAGTTTCTAAATTTGGCCAATGTTCAAGCCCCTCTGTTTTGATGATGCAAACTTTAAATGAAAAAACCTTCAACATCAAAGTTTTAGATCTTCTCAAGACAATCAAAATGGACTTCAATTTTGCATCATTTGGATTTTTGATGAAAGAGTTATGGGCACTTGAAGTTGGACTTTTTTGCCTTTCAATGCATTTGGTCCAAAGTGACCTATAATGTTTTGCATTATCACATGTGTTTCCTTTGAGATTTTGAAATTTTGTTAAACCTAAAATTTTAATCAGACATCTTAAGCTTTCCAATTCATTTGATCCCACCTCAAAATCATAAAAAATGAATGAGTTGTGTCCTTGGGAAGTTGACCCAAACTTACGGTTTCAGTCAAAATGACCTATAATGTCTTGGAATGGATGATGACCTTCCAAGCTTCAAATAAATTTTTGATGAACATGAAAGTTGTTCATATTGTCCTTAATAACATTTGTGATTTTGGAACCATCTCCATTTGACCAACACATAAAAAGTTAGGTCTCAGTGCATTTCAAAATTGTCAGATGAATTGACTGATCAACTTCTCAAGTCCACAACTCATATCTTGATGAATTGATGATTGAGGACACTCAAATAAGTTCAAATATGCATGAAATGATGGATTAAATAACTTCCCTTGATTATATTTGACCATGGGCTGAGGTTGCTTCATGAGCAAGGCATTGTAGTACATAGATGAATTAGGGTTTCTCTGGGGAACAAAACCTCAAACCCTTTGACTTGCTTTGATCAAAATAATGGATTGAGATGCTTGGGAGGCATCTTTTATGGATGAGAGCTTTGGGTACTATTACCATGCTTACTTTCATCTTCTCTTGACCATATCTTTCCACAAATGATCACCTAGAAGCTCTTGACCTTGTGATTGCTCAAGCTACAAACAAGAAATGTTAGTGACAAATTTTTGTGCTTTTGGTTAGTAAACAAAAATGAGACAAGAAATAATATACAATTCAAGCATGCTTGGTGATCTCAAACCACTCTCAAGAAGATCCCACCCAAAGGCAAAGGGAACCAAGATGCACATGATCCTTGAGGCTTTGCAAATGCAATGTTATGATGCTATGAGGGATCTTAGGGTAAAAATTGGGGTCTTACAGATGCCCCTATTTAAGGTCATTCTAGCCGGAGAAGTGAAGATTAAAATCTTTGTCCCGACGAGGTAGAATGGGCTTAAGTAAAAAATAAAGAGACGAATTTTGGTCCCTAAGAGACCTCATGATGCAGATATATGTATGCAAAATGGTAACACTCTGTGGGGATACGCTTCCACAAAGGCAAAGATCAGGGGGGGAAATTGACAAATCCTATGAATAATTCATTCTATGGGGCAGAGACTCTACCGGTGAGTAAAGGGATGAAAACGCATGAGCAGGTCACGACTTGAAACATACTGAGAGACACGGAGAGAATCTATGAAACAAATCACTGGAAAGACTCGAGCTGACTCGAAGATGCATGTATTGGGGAATATGCCAATACAACAAAGTTATCCGCAACGGATACTTCGGATAAAAATCCGAACTCAGGTGGGGATGTCCACTAAGGACTCAGCTGAGGAAAAAACAAAAGAGGTATTACCAGTTACTGGGTAATAAGCTCAAAAAGAGATCATGTGATCCCACCGGTATCAGGGTGAGGGAAAAACATGCTCTGGGAGAATGAATATCTAAGACCGGTATAAGGGTGAGAGATATCAAACATCCAAAACGTCTGAGGAAAACCTAAAAAGTATATTTCAACTCAGGGATTCTGACTCCACAGGGGACAAAATGTCATAATAGGGAGCAAAAGGAGGGAACACCAGGGATGCCGGTTACTGGGCATATAATAGGTGACCAACCAAAACGCGAATTGGGGAATATTCCCAAGACACTCATCATCCAACAAAGGGCTAAAAGCAAACTCGATTATGGGATGGACATTCGATTCCCACAAAAGGGATACGAATCTTACTCAACTGGGGAAGAACAAAAGACTTTGACCAGAGCGTGCATGACATATATTATCTATTACCGTCAGAACGTAGATAATATACTCGCATGGAAGATTATCCACAACTGGTTACTGGGTTAATAAAGGATAAATTGACCGACAAGGAAAGGCATCGGGATACCGAAACTAGGTATATAATGATGACCATTCAAGGGGAGCAACAAACATTACCGACAACCAGTTCATGAAAGATGACATTGTTGGGGATAAACTGCATAATCAGAGCAATTATCCAAAAGAAATTGGGGGAATATCAATCACCGAATATTGGATAGTGATAACCGTCAAGGAGGGGATTACATCTACCGGATATTGGGTAGAAAACCACGGAGAAGTAATCGTCATCGATTATGATGAACAAAAGGTTAACTCTGCGAGGGGATGAAAAAAGGGTTTACAACTACCGGTATAAGGGTAGAAAACCGCAGACTCCGTCGGGGATAAGATGAATGATTACTAAATACTGAGCAATTATTCATTTACCACAGGGAAGCGCAGGAAACAGTCACAAAAGGTCAATCTGGGATCAAACCAGAGAGGCAAACTTAATCAAGACTCGTCCCAATGAGGATATAACTCAATAGGGAAACCGATCCCAATGTATATGTTGGGAAGGAACAGGAACAACCATCATCCACGAGGATATAACTCGGTGGGGAATATGGAAGGAAAGTTAAACACTTTCTGCTTAAAGGGCCGACTCTATATTGAGGGATCAGACATCGACATCTACTTGGGAAATGTATTACCCACTAGCAGGGGATAACAAACAAAGATATATGGCAAAAAAAAAGCAATCATGAATATCTTAACGTTTGAAATATTATATGCACACATGCGTGGTTTATGTATGATGAATGTTGACAAACAGACATTTCTAACACAAACAGCTCCAAAGGATAAGTACACAAACACATCCGGTACTACATCTCAAGAAAGAAAGCCAGGTTCACTAGAGAGTATCCAATTGATGAGGGCAAGTGATACCAGGAAGCAAAGTTCTCTGCAGAGGGATGAACATCAGTCATTCAAGCTAGGGACAGGAGTTATTGCACAGATAAAATCAGCCACATAAGCAACTCTACTGGGGAATTCATCCAAGAAGATAAAGGAGTTCAGGGGATCAACCACCAAATACCGTTCTTACCAAAGAGATCCCATCTTCTGAGGAGGGAAGAAGGATGAATGCCTTACCACACACTCTGCTTGGTAGGAAAACCACAAAAAGACCCGGTAGAAAGGGGATACAAACATGCCAGGAATATGAACAAAAGTCTTACCCTGTTGGGGATCATACCATCCTTGGGAGAGCACTGAAGATCTCCTAAGTATCCTTTCGTCATTGTGAATGTTCACTTTGTTTAAAAACAAATCATGAAAAATTTTATTGTTTAAAACAATGATATTTTCTCAATTAAAACATGCAAAACATTTGTTGAATAGAAACAAGTAAGAGTGCAAATAAGTGGATAAAAGGCTCAAATTTATTTGATGGAATGGTAGTCTGCAAATGGCAAGATTCCATAGATCTTTACAAGTTTGAAATTGGTGATATATATTGGAAAAGGGCTACATTGAACATAATGACCATTTCTCCACCAATTCTGAATCCGATGTATTTGAAGCTTTGGTTGATGACGAATGAGCACGAATCTCTGACGGATGACAGTTGTAGAAAAAAGTCTTGTCAGGATGCAGTTACTTGCCAAATCCCTATTTTTTTCCTAGATTGCCCCAGGGTGAGGTACTCAATCTAACGGGATACATATATTTTTTATGTCTCTAACATTTGCCTGGATCGCCCTTTCGGGTTTTCAATCCACCGAGACGCTCATTTTTTGCCTAAGCCGCCCTTTCGGGTTTTCAACTTAGCGAGCTATTCTGTTTTTTATTTTCTAGGCGAAGTATTTCTTGACTGCATCTGAATTCACAGGACGAGTGAAATTCTCTCCATCCGTAGTTGTAAGTATCAAAGCACCACCTGAAAAGGCTCTCTTAACAACATATGGACCTTCATAGTTTGGAGTCCACTTGCCCCTGGAATCGGGCGCGAAAGACAAGACTTTCTTGAGAACTAGGTCACCTTCTCGGAACACACGAGGCTTGACTTTCTTATCAAAAGCTTTCTTCATTCTTTGCTGATATAACTGATCATGGCACATGGCAGTCAATCTCTTCTCTTCAATCAAATTCAGTTGGTCATAACGACTCTGAACCCATTCAGCATCAGTCAACTTGGCTTCCATCAAGACTCTCATTGATGGGATCTCCACCTCCACTAGGAGCACGGCCTCCATGCCATAAACAAGGGAGAAAGGGGTTGCCCCTGTTGAAGTGCGGACAGATGTACGATACCCGTGTAAAGCAAATGGCAGCATCTCATGCCAATCTTTATACGTGACAACCATCTTCTGGATAATTTTCTTGATATTCTTATTAGTAGCTTCAACAGCCCCATTCATCTTGGGTCTATAAGGAGAAGAATTATGATGTGCTATCTTGAACTCATTACACAGCTCTTTCATCATCTTGTTGTTCAGGTTAGATCCATTATCGGTAATGATCTTATCTGGAACACCATATCGGCATATGAGTTGATTCTTGATAAACTTCAGGACTACCTGCCTAGTCACATTTGCATATTATGCCGCTTCAACCCATTTGGTGAAGTAATCAATTCCTATGAGAATAAATTTGTGTCCATTAGACGCTTTTGGCTCTATCATGACAATCATGTCAATTCCCCACATGGAGAAAGGCCATGGTGATGAAATCACATTCAGAAGTGTCGGGGGAATATGAATCTTATCCACATAAATCTGACACTTATGGCATTTCTTCACATACTTGCAGTAGTCAGAATCCATTGTCAGCCAATAGTAGTCTGCTCTCAACATCTTTCTAGCCATGGCATGTCCATTGGAATGAGTACCAAATGAACCCTCATGAACCTCAGTCATCAACAGGTCTGCTTCGTGTCTATCCATGCATCTGAGCACTACCATGTCAAAATTTCTCTTATAAAGTACATCACCATTGTGGTAGAAACTGCCTGACAATCTCCTCGAAGTCTTCCTATCTTTCACAGATGCCCCAGGCGGGTAAATCTGGTTTTGAAGGAAACACTTGATATCATAATCCCACGCCTTATCATCTATCACTTCTTCAAGTGCAAACACATGGGCTGGCCTGTCTAAGCGCATCACAGTGATATTGGGAACTTCATTCCAAAGTCTAACCACAATCATCGAAGCAAGTGTAGCGAGAACATTTGCCATCTGATTCTCATCTCGAGGAATATGATGGAAGTCAACCTCAGTAAAGAACGTTGAAATCCTCCTCGCATAATCTCTATATGGAATAAGACCAGGCTGATTCGTCTCCCATTCACCCTTAATCTAATTAACAATGAGGGCCGAATCACTATAAACATCAAGATGCTTGATCCTAAGATCAATGCATTCCTCCAATCCCATAATACAGGCTTCATACTCAGCCATATTATTCGTGCATTTGAAAGTTAGCCTTGCTGTAAAAGGAAGATGTGTGCCCTGAGGAGTAATAATCACTCCCCCAATACCATTTCCATATTGATTTACAGCGCCATTAAATACCATTCTCCATCTGGAACCCGGCTCTGGCCCTTCATCGAGCGTAGGCTCATCACAATCTTTCATTTTCAAATACAGAATCTCCTCATCTGGGAAGTCATACTGAACTGATTGATAATCCTCAATCGGCTGATGTGCCAAGTGGTCAGCCAAAATACTACCTTTAATAGCTTTTTGGGCTCGATACTCAATATCATACTCAGATAACAATATCTGCCAACGGGAAATTCTCCCAGTTAAAGCAGGCTTCTCGAAAATATACTTGATTGGATCCATTCTGGATATAAAGCAGATCGTATGATTCAACATATACTGGCGTAAATGCTTAGCTGCCCAAGCCAAAGCACAACATGTCTTCTCAAGCATTGAGTATCGAGACTCACAATCAGTGAACTTCTTGCTCAAATAGTAAATAGCAAATTCTTTCTTTCCTGATTCGTGTTACTGACCAAGGACACAACCCATTGAGTCTTCAAGAACAGTCAGATACATAATCAAGGGTCTCCCTTCCACGGGCGGAGACAGAATTGGAGGTTTGGACAAATACTCTTTAATACTGTCAAAAGCCTTCTGGCAATCCTCGGTCCAATCATGAGACTGATCTTTCTGGAGGAGCTTGAATGTCGGCGCACATGTGGCAGTCATGTGGGATATGAATATGGAAATATAGTTTAAGCGGCCAAGAAAACCTCGGACTTGCTTCTCAGTTTTGGGCGCAGGCATCTCTTGTATTGCTTTGACCTTTGCAGGATCAACCTCAATACCTCTTTCACTGAAAATAAAACCCAATAACTTGTCGGAACGGACTCCAAATGTACACTTGTTGGGATTCAGACGAAGTTTATACTTTCTCAAACGTTGAAAAAGCTTCAACAGGTGCTCTACATGCTCAACTTCTGTTCTTGACTTAGCAATCATATCGTCAACATACACCTCGATCTCCTTATGCATCATATCATGAAACAAGGTGGTCATAGCTCGTTGGTACGTGGCTCCGGCGTTCTTCAAACCGAAGGGGATCACTCGATAACAGAATGTTCCCTAAGGTGTGATGAATGTTGTCTTCTCCATATCCTCGGGTGCAATTTTAATCTGATTATATCTGGAAAATCCGTCCATAAATGAGAAGATTTTGAATTTAGCTGTATTATCTACCAGCATATCAATATGTGGTAGAGGGAAATCATCTTTCGGACTAGCTTTATTCAAGTCTCTATAGTCCACACACATCCGGACTTTTCCGTCTTTCTTAGGCACAGGCACAATATTGGCCACCCATTGAGGATACGTAGAAGTCACCAGAAACCCCGCATCAATTTGCTTCTGAACTTCCTCTTTGATCTTCACTGCCATATCAGGATGAGTTCTTCTGAGCTTCTGCTTCACAGGCACGCACTCAGGTTTCAAAGGTAGGAAATGTTGCACAATATCTGTATCTAGACCAGGCATGTCCTCATATGACCAGGCAAAGACATCAACATATTCTCGTAGCAATCCAATCAACCCCTTCTTAACAGATTCTTCCAAGAGTGCCCCAATCTTCACTTCTCGCACACAATCCTCAGACCCCAAATTGACTGTTTCCAGATTCTCAAGATGTGGCTGAATGATCTTCTCTTCATGCTCAAGTAGACGGGTAATCTCATCAGGAATCTCTTCAACATCATCTTCTTCCGCCTCAAATACAGGGAATTCAAAGTTGGGAGATGGTGTTGGATCATTATGTTCAATGGGTTTGACTAACCTGCGTAATGATTTTGGATATGAAAGCTTTAGAACTCAAACAAGGCAAATCATTATGCAGATGAAAATATTGATTTTATTCTTATTCTCAAGGTTTTATGTGATCACCAATTTCATGCAAAAGAAAAAAGGGAAAATAATTGGAAAAACAAACATTTAACATGAATTTATTGAATGAAAATATCATTGTATTTATGTGCCGACAATGTCATCACTCCTCCCTTTGGCATGGGAGAAGGGATTTCAAACACAATGATCATTACTTTGACTTATGGATAACTGTTGGAATATCCACAGCGAACTCCAATTATTGCAGACCCCTCCAGGGATGACGAAATTGCCAGAATCCTTTGCATCCTCTTCCAAGATAGCAGCAGCCTCCTCGCCTTGACCGGTGTGGATGAAACCTCCACTCTTGAACAGACCTCGCGTATTGGAAACCCCTGAAGAAAAGCCCATGCCAACCCGGGATTTGTTGTCTTCTAGCTCAATCATTTTCCCTAATCCAGCGGTTGCACCACGCTCAATGGCCAACTTTGCATCTTTGTAGGAAGCAAATGAAGGAGTTCTCTTCTCAATTGGTTCAGCAATAGATAAAGCTTGGAAAGGAGTTCCAACTTCATCCTCAGCATCTATATAAGAGAAGGAAGACAAATGGCTAACCAGGAGAGCTTTTTCTCCCCCTCCCACCACCAGCTTCTTGTTCTTGACAAATTTTAGTTTCTGGTGTAGGGTGGATGTCACGGCGCCTGCCTCGTGAATCCATGGTCTGCCTAGGAGACAACTATACGATGGGTGAATGTTCATAACCTGAAAGGTAATCTGGAAATCACTTGGCCCAATTTTAATTGGGAGATCAACCTCGCCAATCACAGTTTTGCGAGACCCATCGAAAGCCTTCACAACTACTCCACTCTGCCTCATGGGAGGCCCTTGATATGACAACTTCGTAAGAGTGGTTTTTGGAAATACGTTCAATGATGACCCAGTGTCCACTAGCACATTGGACATGACGTCGTCTTTGCAACCCATAGATATATGTAATGCCAAGTTGTGGTCTCTTCCCTCCTCGGGGAGATCAGAGTCACAAAAGCTCAAGTTGTTACAAGCAGTAATGTTTGCAACAATGCTATCGAATTTCTCAATCGTGACATCGTGATCCACATATGCCATATCCAACACCTTCTGCAAAGCCTCTCGGTGTGGTTCTGAATTCAAGAGCAATGATAACACAAATATTTTGGATGGCGTCTGTAGAAGCTGGTCAACAACATTGTACTCGCTTCTCTTGATGAGCCTTAGCATCTCATCACAGTCTTCTTTCGCGTTGCCACTAGGGTCAACGGAAGTAGGAGTTTTCAATACAGAGGAGGGCTTAACAGCAAGTGCCGGATTCGAGGTGCTAGCAGCATTCCCAATCGGGCGTTCAACAAAATCAGCAACAACACTCCCTCGAATATCAGTCTGAGGCTTTGACGGTGCCGAAAATACACGACCACTACGGGTCAAACCGCTAACATCAGCAATATTTACAACAGATGAAGAAGGCAAGGACACCTCTTTCCCATTTTCCACTGCTACAGCATTGTAGCGATAAGGAACCACCTTCTCAGAAGAGTATGGTACAGGACCGTCAGGCTTGATGGTCAGGGCAGGGGAAGCCTTCTACTTGCTACCATCATACTTTATGACAACAGGCTCGGGTATCCGGAACACCGGGGAAATCACATTGACTTCGGGCTCATCTTCATCAACATTCCTATTCTGAAGGATCTCAATGACTCCTTCATCCAGCATTTCTTAAACATCCCTGCGCACCTGGCGACAACCCCTTCGATTAACAGAACAGACTTGGCGTCTATCATGGTCATGCTCATAATGACTATAATCACATAGCAAACGATGCATCTCGACCAGAGATTGTCGAATATGACTGAGGTATTTGACTTTGTACTTGCCAGGGCAGTCCTGGACCATGTTGACAGACTTCCCATGCTCGGGCAATGGGTTCTTCTTCACGTTAGGACATACGTCCTCAAAACACAGAATGCCACACCTCACAAGGTCTTGAACTTTGGTCTTCAAAGGGTAACAATTATCCACGTCGTGACCGGGAGCACCAGAATGGTAAACACAGTGTAATTCAGGCTTATACCACCACTGAGGGTTAGTAGGTATAGCCGGTGGGTCTCGCGGAGTAATAAACTTCCTTTATATCAAAGAGGGATATAACTCTGCATACGTCATCGGAATAGGATCGAAGGTGACCCTTTTCCTCTCGTAACTTGTGCTGGTTTGATTACTATTTCGAGGCTGGTAGGCCTGCTGTTGCGGATGATGCTGTTGTTGTTGATATTGCGGATGTGGTCGCTGATTGTTGTTGTGTTGTTGGTACTGCTGGTTATCTCTGAAGACAGGTGCTATATGAGTCACCTGGTGCTGGTTACCGGCGGGACGCACGGTCTTCCTTCTCACAGAGAGGGTCTTCTTGGTTTCATATGGGAGGTCACAACATGTGCGTCTCCATCCTTCTTCTTCGCAAACGCCTCATAACGTTTGGCAGAAGAGCCTTCTTCTCTTGTCAGACGCCCTTCTCTAACCCCTTCTTCTAGACGCATCCCCAAATTCACCATCTCGGTGAAGTCAGAAGGAGCGCTAGCAATCATCCGCTCATGATAAAAAGAACTTAAGGTCTTCAAAAAGATCTTAGTCATCTCTTTCTCTTCTAGCGGGGGCACGATCTGTGCTGCGACCTTTCGCCACCTCTGGGCGTATTCTTTGAATGTTTCTTTGTCTTTCTGGGACATGGCCCTCTATTGATCCCTATCGGGAGCCATATCCATATTGTACTTGTATTGCTTGACGAAGGCCTCGCCAAGATCGTTGAAGGATCGGATGTTCGCACTGTCTAAACCCATGTACCAACGCAAAGCAGCACCGGACAAACTGTCTTGAAAGTAGTGGATGAGCAGTTGGTCATAGTCAGTCTGAGTCGACATTTTCCTGGCATACATGACCAGGTGGCTGAGAGGGCAGGTATTTCCCTTGTATTTTTCAAAGTCAGGGACCTTGAATTTCACAGGGATCTTCACATTAGGAACCAAGCAGAGTTCGGCAGCAGACTTGCCGAAAAGATCTTTTCCTCTGAGAGTTTTCAATTCCTTGCGAAGCTCAAGAAATTGATCGTTCATGGCATCCATCTTCTCATAGACATCTGGACCCTCAAACGGCTCAAAATGATAGATGGTGTCGTTTACTCTGGGCAAAGTATGCACGACAGGAGGAGGAACAGCAAGGACCGGGCTAGATGCCAGCATAGAAGCAAAGGTGGGAGCAGGACCCTCGGGCATGAAATTGGGAGGCATCCCCCACGGGAATCCGGTTGGCATGGCCGTTGGAGCAAAGTGTGCACTGGCTGCACGCACAATCAAGGAGACAATCTCAGAGATAACTGTCCTCTAGGGAGGAGTTGAAGGTGTCGGAGAAGACTGGCTCTGGGTAGCCATGAATGACTCCATCAAAGCACTTAATCTGGCCACTTCCTCTTTCAGCTCGCGGTTCTCTTGTTCTAGATGGTCCATCAGTCTTGAAATGTTGGCTCTGGTGTAGTACCGATGAGTCAGCTTGTCTTCAAAATAAATGAAGAATATAGAGTTAGACCATAGGACAAGAAGCCGAGAACAAAACCTACTTATGCACATGATGCATGCAATGCTTGTGCACATGATTCGTGTTTTATTTCAGAGGAACTTTTTAGAGTTCTATTTGCAAATTTCGGGAAAATATTGCATTTGTATCACATTTGAAAACATCTCATCAATGATATCTGGAAAATCTTTTTACACCAGAGAAGTACAACATTGGTAACCAAGATACAATATGAGAGAAAAGGAAAATGACCATCCTATGGATCCCTAGAAACAATCATCTAAGGCCCTGGACACAGGAAGATAAGATGCACGAAGCCTCTTCACCTCCCTCTCATAGGCTGCCTCCATATCTGCCTTCTCCTGAGCGAGTCGATCATACTTCCTTTTCCAGAACCTAGAAGACTGAGGAAGTAGAGAAGTTCATGCATCATCAGGATCATCAATAACCTGATGCTCAAGAAAATCTATCAAAGCATCCTTCTCCTTGATCTACTGAAGCAACTCCTCTCTTTCACGAATCCAAGCACGTGAATGATCTTCGTCTCTCAACTCATCTACTCCTTGATTAGGGAGGGTTGAAGGCCCAACCATAATCATAGGTGTAGGTCTCGGAGACTCATAAGGCATGAGATACTCAGACACTTTTTTCCTCACCCAAGCAGTGTAAGGCTCCATAGCAACACAGTTCTTAGGACCCAACTCTTTCCTTCCTTTCCTATGAATCTTGCGCCAAGCGCGGACCATCCTAGCTTTCAAGCCTTGGGGATCTTTACCCTCCTGAAAGAACACACCCTCCAACAGAATGTTATTGGGTTTATCCTTTAAGGGGAACCCAAGCTGACGACGCGCCAAAGCAGGGTTGTAGTTAATCCCACCACATGTACCAAGAAGAGGTACATTGGAGAATTCTCCACAAGAGTCAATAATCTGCACACCATCATACACATGGTTGTACCAAGAGATATCATCATTAGTGAGAGACATAAGTCTCGTGGACCACCGTAGACATCCTTTGTTCTCCTTGAAAGCGACCGTCTGAGGTAAGTGAGAAATAAACCACTTATACAACAGAGGCAAACAGCACACAATTGCGCCACCACCCTTTGCATTCCTCATATGCAAAGAGAAATAAGCATCACCCAACAGAGTCAGAACGGGATTAAGAGTAGAGAAGATCCTAATAGCGTTCACGTCCACAAACTTGTCAATGTTGGGGAATAACAATAACCCATAGATGAGAAGTACAAATATGGCCTCAAAGGCGTCCTCACTCATGGCCTTCCCATACATAGTAGCTTGAGCAATGAGGAACTCAGAAGGGAGACCTTGAATTCCACCTTTGGTTGTCATATGAGCACCAATCATAGATTCATCTATGTGCAACATGTCTGCTATCTCTTGAGAAGTAGGTGTAATACCCCAAAATTTACCCTTCATTTTTCCTGAAAAAAAAAAAAGACGAAAAAAAGAACGAAAAAAAAAGAAAAAAAAAGTTAAAAATAAATAAATAAACAAATCTAATTAAATAAATAAATAAAATATAACAAATTTTTTTGGACTTGGGTCTCCCTCATTTGAGCCCACTACCCACGAAAATCAGTCTATAAATACTGAAGTTTCAGTAGAGGAAAACACACTTGGAGTTACACTGGGAGATTCACTGGAGAGAAAAAGGAAGAGAAGCAAAATACTCTGGGGTTTCCTTGAAACAAAACCCTGGACAAAACCTGGAGAGAAACCTGACAGAGAACTCAGAGCAGCCTCCAAACCCTGAAGGGAACTCAACTGAGAAGTTCACTCCGCCTCACACAAACCCTAGTATTACTTTGCAGATCCGGCCATACCATTCAATCTTAATCAATCTCTCTTATCAGGTATGCCTTTGTTCCTATTACTTTATGCCTTGAATTTGAATGCTATGAATGTATGAGGTAACATCAGGTTTTGCCCACGGGTTTATATTTGTGTATGAATATGTGAATAATGCCTTGAATGCTTAATCGTTTAATTTCTGAAGTGTATGCCACAGGGTTTGAGGTTCCTGAAACCATACTGTTATCCATGAAAAAAATGATTATCGTGTTTCACTAACCCTTTTGTTGTGTTTTTGTGAGGGCTCACATGACTTTTGCAGGGATAACTTGCATGGTTTTCCACTTTATTTGTGGGATACCCCCTGGAGGTTTCATTCCGATTACCTGTACTGACTTTTGCATGGATAACTTGCATGGTTTTCCACTTTAATTGCTGTAACTTCGGATCTTTATCCGTGTGGTAATTTTTTCCTTTTCTCGTACTTTATCACTTTCTTAGCTGGAAGACCTCGATAGGAGGCAATGTTTGAGCCCCTTGGTGGCATTTTACTTTGAGATACATGTTTTGTATTTTGTATTCATATCCCCACATGTAGCGCTGTTCCTTCGTCAAGGACTGCATGTTTTCCCTCGAGCATCCCAAACCCTAAAACCCAAAGCAACACGTTTACGCCTTCTACTACAGGCGAGTAAGTCTCCAAAGGTCGAGGATCCGGTAGATTGCGTAGTGACGTCGTTCATCCAAAACCCAATCCATAACCCTGCAGTTAGCCGAACTAGGGCTTGCTCTGATTCTCATTCCAGATGAGATACGTAGGCATAAGACGCGATGTCTTAGCGAGCACACATCCCCCAACCCATAGGTCAGTCGAGCTACGAAGACTCTGATTCTCATATTCAGATGAGATACGTATGCAGTGGATGCGACATCCGCGCGAGTCATTTCTCTTAACCTTTTTAGTAAATAAACACATTAGGTAAACCCACACCCTTTAGACAAAAACCACAAAAGTGGATCCCGTAGAGTACTACGGATGCGTAGGGGTGCTAATACCTTCCCTTCGCATAACCGACTCCCGAACCCAAGATTTGGTTGCGAGGCCCTGTCTTGTCCTTTCCTTTCTCAGGTTTACTTCGAGTGTTTCCTTTCCCTCCTTTGGGATGAATAACGCACAGTGGCGACTCTTCTGTCTTTTTCTTTCGCCGGTTGTTTTTTTTTCGCGCACTGTATTTTTCAGGTTGCGACAGCTGGCGACTCTGCTGGGGATCAAGAAGTTGACCTCTTGCTGGTCCATCTTCCCTAAGCGAGTCCCTCTTAGCTTTTGTGATTTCTTGTTCATTGGGTGTTCATGCTTTTGTACATTTATTTACTTACTTGCTTGCATTCATCTGTTGTATCTGTTGGAGCTGTTGTTTGTTTGTTGGGATGGGATGTTCTACGAGAGATAAGCCCATTACCCAGGCTTGAGTGAACACACAGGTTTTAGAGTGGATAATCATGAGGCTTGCGTGGCATGTTGCTACGTTAAGTCGTTCGTGAAGAACCACACCCAGACGAGGTTTCTTTTGGATATATTATGTCCTACGGATGTTCCGTAACGACATGATGTTCCTTTAGAAATCATCGACTCTAGTGACCATTTCCCGAGAACTCAGTCGAGGCCTCTCCTCCGAGACGTGATTATGTTAGCTCTGGTGGGCGCATTCTCGCTGATCAATCCGAGGACCCCGAGACTGGGAACTTGCTTTAGGATGTCCTGTTGAGGGGAGTCAGTGGAGGTCTTTTATCCCGTAATAATGCCAAACCTTCAGTGGTAAACGTATTATTCGTGACTGAAGGGCTGAAGTTGACGAACTTCTGTTCTTAGAACCTACCAGTGAGGGGCGGGCTAAATTCAGGAAACCTTAACCTCCAACCAACCCGGTTTTCTGGAGCAGAGCTTTGATCTTGTATTATATTCCTCAGTGGTTTTCTCTTCAGACAGTGTAACCCGACAGATGTTCAAGCAGATACAGCAACCCTGATTGACATGCCACTGCATTGCGTTCACATCATCACATCATTTGCATTCATATCATTTAACACATGTTTATCCATTTCAAGGGGGTTTACATCTTCTTCTTGATTCCAGTCGGAGTTTTTCTGGTTCTCTTAAGATGGATATTGGAAGAAAGAGACTTGTCGCCTACAAGTTTCCGGTGGTCTGTCTGGAGCCCATTCAACAGTTGATGCAGTTAATGGATCTTGGTTCTCTAGAAGGATTCCGAGAGGATTACGGTCTGATTCTAAGTTTCGTCACGGTTCTTTCCAAAGATCAACATGACGCCCTATTCACACTGCTACAGTTCTATGACCCTCCATTGAGGTGTTTCACATTCCCGGATTATATCTTGGTCCCTACTCTGGAGGAGATTGCCAGTTTTCTCAGAGTTCCTATCAGGTCATAGTTATTGTTCTACAGTTCTGAGTTTCTGCCCGATCTCAGCATGGTTGCTTCAGCCACATATTTGGAGTAATCAATCTGGAAGGCTAATATGTGTCAGAAGGGAGAAGTTAGTGGTTTTCATCTGAGTTTCTTACTGGGGGAAGCAAAGAAGAAGCTGGAAGACGGTAACCAGAAGGGTTTCAATGCTGTGTTGGCTCTTTGTGTGTATGGGATTGTCTTGTTCCCTAATGTCGCCAAATTTGTGGACATGGACGCAATACGCCTCTTCGTATTGAGAAATCCAGTACCGACCTTGCTAGGAGATTTCTTTTATTCAGTGCACCACAGAAATAAGAATAGAAAAGGGGGATTGTTGAATTGTTGTGTGCCTTTGTTTTATAGGTGGTTCAGTTCTCACCTACCCAAATCAGGAGTGTTCGTTAATGTCAAGGACTCGTTGAGTTGGTCGAAGAGACTGATGGGGTTGAGAGCTGAAGATATTCCTTGGTGGTCCGACCGGAGCTTGCTTCGGGCAGATATTATTCATAGTTGTGGGAACTTCCCAAATGTTTCGTTGGTAGGAAGAAGAGGAGGAATCAACTATAATCCTTCTCTAGCAGTTAGACAGTTTGGATATTCTTTAGGAACTCCGCCTTTGGAAAAGGATGTGGAAGAATCTCTGTTTTTCCATTCTTCGCCTGATTTGACGGTATCCCGTAAGGCAACTGAGGCCTGGCTCAAGGTGATCAAAAGAGGAAGAACCGTCCTTGGAAAAGGAGATTGTAGAACTTACCCTCGGTATGAAGAGTGGCTTCAAGGAAGAGTCGAAGAGTTTGGTCTGCCGTTCCCTATTGAAGAACCTTTGTATCCACCTACTCCTGAGTAGTCAACAATGGTGAGCCGAGAGGAGTACGACAAGTTGAAGAGTGCCATGGAGGGACTTCAAACCAAGAACTCAGAGTTAAGTGAGAAGTTGCAAGACTGTATGCATCAATTCCAGGAGGCAGAATATCAGAAGGGGGAAGCCGTCAGAGTGCAAAAGGAAGCAGAGAGGAGATTTGCTGTGGAGGCGGACTTCTTCAGGAAGACAGACGAAGCCTTGAGATCATCCAGTTCTGAGTTGAGGCGAGTCAAGCAGCAGTTAGTAGATGCTCATGGTAAATTAGCTGGGTGGCAGGAGCAATGGGATGAATTTTCAACTTCTCGGAAGGCAAAGGAGGAGGAGACAGTAGCCGAACTGACTGGTCAGATAGGGAAATTGACGACTTTGCTTAAGGGGAAAAACAATGAGCTTCTGTGCGCCCGTTCTACTAATGGCTACATCACAGATCAACTCCATGAGGCTCGAGGACAGATTGAAGAACTCAAGGTGTTGGCAGGTTTGAAGAAATCCAGACTTGAAGAGGTATTCGGAGAAGATGATGGGAATTACTACAGAGAGCACATCAACGAACTGGATGGGATCATTCACAAGAGGAATCTGCTTATCCGGCATTTGACAGAATCTCCAGATCATCCCGACACGGTGGCATTACTGGATGAAGTGAGGAGCAGTCCTTATGGGTTGTATACAGGAGGCTGATCCCTGGTTTATGTTCCTCCCTTTACTTTTTGTTTTGTTGCTGTGTAGTGATAATCCACAGGCTTGTTGTGGGGATCCTCTTTTGATGTACTTTTGGCTAAGGCCCCTTTCCTGGAACTCATTTGTATGTTGGTTTCCCTTTGTTGCATCTTGATCTCAGAAGTTTATCCATGACTCAGTCTTCTTGCACTATTCGCCTGATGTGAGACTGGAATCAAGGGGGGTAGAATACCTTTTGGATTTGATAAACATGGCATTGCATTTACATATTCATTGTCATATCTTGCATAACAGGTACCGCTGCAGTGTTCTCATATTGTTTGGTGTCCCACTAGCAGGATAGCTGACTCAGGCATTCACCGATACGGTACCCGAAGGAATCAACAGAGAGCGATCGAGAGCCTACAAGCAGAGCTCGCCGAGATGAAGATTCGTATGAATCAATTCATGGATTTGGTTCAAGGGGTGGCTCAAGGACAGCAGGAGCTTAGATTGTTAGTACAGAGGGATCCCCCTATTACTCAACCGGAGACGTTGGCTGATCCTCCAGCTGGAGAGGCTAATGGTCCCAATGGACCGGGGCCTATCCCGATCCCGCATGTCAACCTATATGAACAACCCATTCAGGATGGTCAGGATGATCAGTTCCCCTTGCTTCAGGAAGACTTTGGCATGGACCCCATGTTTAGAAGATTGGAAGAGAGGTTGAAAGCAGTGGAAGGACAGAATCCTCTGGGAGTAGATGTTGCTGACTTGGGGCTGGTCCCAGGTGTGAGAGTGCCACCGAAGTTCAAAGTCCCGGTCTTTGACAAATACAATGGCAGCTCTTGCCCCAAAACTCACGTGCAAGCCTATTTCCGTAAAATGGTTGCATACTCTGATGACGAGAAGCTACTTATGTACTTCTTCTAGGATAGCCTAGCTGGGGCATCCTTGGAATGGTATATGAGGCTGGACAGAGCCCACATCCGTTGCTGGAGGGATTTGGCAGAGGCTTTCGTGAAACAGTATCAGTATAATGCAGACATGGCTCCGGACAGAACTCAACTTCAGAATCTGTCTCTTAAAAGCAATGAGTGCTTCAGGGAATACGCTTAACGCTGGAGGGATACAGCTTCCCATGTTCAGCCTCCTATGTTGGAAAAGGAAATGGCCAACATGTTCATGAATACGCTGCCTGGACCTTATCTGGAGCGTTTGGTGGGGTGCAATGCTTCCAACTTTGCTGATGTGGTCTCTACTGGAGAAAGGGTGGAGAATTACCTAAAGATCTATAAGAGCCAGAGTGGAGGTGGATCCTCATCAGGGGTGAAGGAGCCATTTATTCAGGGACAGAAGAGGAGATAAGGGGATGCAAATGCCATATCTTCTTATCAGAACAGGGATAACCAGAGGAATAATTTTCAGAATTATCATCAGCAACCGTATGTTGCGGCTGTGACCATTCCAGCTGCAGCGCCACTACAACAACAACAATCACAATGTCAACCAGCTCAGTATCAACAGCAGCAGCAACCGGGTAACAGACCCGCTTATCAACAGAGGCAAAGGATGATGGACCGGCGTTTCGACACCCTTCCAATGTTGTACGCTCAGTTGCTTTCTAGTCTTCAACAATTACAACTTGTGCAACTGCGCACTCTGGCTCCTCCTATTGGTAGACTTCCGGTGGGTTACGACGCCAACACTAGGTGTAGCTTCCACTCTGGGGCACCTGGCCATAATATTGAGAACTGGAAAGCTTTTAAGCACGTAGTTCAAGACCTCATAGATTCAAAGGCCATCGACCTTGCACCGGCTCCGAATGTCGTTAACAATCCCATGCCCCAGCATGGTGGTGCGAACGTTAACATGATAGAGAGAAAAGCCAAGTCCATTAAGGATGTGTTGAAGTTGAAGACTCCATTGTTGGATATCAAAGGATGCTTGCTGAAGGCCGATGTTTTCCCCGGTTGTGGGAAGGGTTGTTTGGATAGTGCCACGCAGAGTGGAGGTTATTTGAAGCTACAGCAGGGTATCCAGGCCTCGCTCGACAAAGGTATCCTCCAGGTTGAAGATTTGTCTGTCCAAGAGTCTGTGGAAGGGGTTGAGGAAGAAGGGTTTGAAGATGCTACTGATGAATTCGCAGATGTTGTTCCTGTTAATTTTGTGATTCCCAGTGAGGTCTCTGCGGTCAACAATGAAGATGGGGATAGTGATTGTGACATCGACAACTGGGTGCGTTCGAGGATCCCGGGTGAAGTCATCAACAATTGGTCTTCTGAGGAGATTGTCCAAGTCACTTTTCTGAAGGAGTAATTTTCTTTGTTTATTCATGCATGTCCAAGTCTTACGTTCCGCCCAGGACGTAATGACTCATTGTAGGGCTCATCTATGTGACACTTGCATTTTTTATCATAAATAAAGGACGTCTTTTTGCATTCAAATATTTCGTTCCCTGTCTTTCTATTTTTGCAGTTTTTCAAAATAAAAAAATGGCAATGTTTTGTTTAGTTTTCACTTCTTGTTCACACTCATAAGCATATACCATCACTCATGCAGATGCACATCACCGGATCCTATTGATAACGTTTCTGCTACGGCTCGTTTCGACTTTGAAAATCCAATCTTTCAAGCTGAAGAAGAGGATGATGAAGACTATGAACTCCCTGAAGAGCTTACCAGGTTATTAAAACAAGAGGAAAGGGTTATTCAACCGCATCGAGAGTCTGTTGAAGTGATTAATCTCGGCACCGAGGACGCCAAGAGAGAAATCAAGATAGGGGTTGCTTTGAGAGATGATGTGAAGAAAGGGCTGATTGGATTGCTGCAAGAGTATGTTGACATCTTCTCCTGGTCTTATCAGGACATGCCCGGGCTGGACACAGACATCGTGGTACACCGCTTGCCTCTCAAAGAAGGTTGTCCTCCGGTCAAGCAGAAGCTCAGAAGAACAAGACCAGAGATGGCTGTCAAGATAAAGGAAGAAGTGCAAAAGCAGTTGGATGCAGGGTTTCTAGCAGTCACCAATTATCCGCCATGGGTTGCAAACATCGTCCCAGTACCTAAGAAGGATGGAAAGGTACGGATGTGTGTCGACTACCGGGATCTGAACAGAGCTAGCCCTAAAAATGATTTCCCATTACCTCACATCGACGCTTTGGTGGATAATACAGCTCAGTTCTCGGTATTCTCCTTCATGGATGGCTTTTCTGGCTATAACCAAATCAAGATGGCACCAGAAGACATGGAAAAGACAACTTTCATAACCCCATGGGGCACCTTCTACTACAAGGTGATGCCGTTTGGTCTGAAAAATGCCGGAGCAACATATCAACGAGCTATGGTAACTCTGTTCCATGATATGATTCATCATGAAATCGAGGTTTATGTGGATGATATGATTGCCAAATCTCAGACAGAAGAAGAACATTTGGTGAATTTGCAGAAACTGTTTGAGCGTTTGAGGAAATTCAAACTGAGACTTAACCCGAACAAGTGTACTTTCGGGGTGAGATCGGGAAAATTGTTGGGTTTTATCGTTAGCGGAAAAGGGATTGAGGTGGATCCCGACAAAGTAAAAGCGATAAAGGAAATGCCAGAGCCAAGAACAGAGAAGCAAGTCCTTAGTTTCTTAGGGAGGTTGAACTACATTGCAAGGTTCATCTCTCACCTAACAACCACGTGTGAGCCAATTTTCAAATTGCTGAGGAAAGATCAGGCTATCAGGTGGAATGAAGATTGTCAAAGGGCTTTCGAGAAGATAAAAGAGTATCTACAGAAACCTCCAATCCTTATACCTCCAGTTCCTGGGAGACCTCTGATAATGTACCTGTCAGTGACCGAGAACTCGATGGGGTGTGTATTGGGACAGCATGACGAGTCTGGTCGAAAAGAGCATGCCATATACTACCTTAGCAAAAAGTTTACCGACTGTGAAATCAAATATTCGCAGCTTGAGAAAACTTGTTGTGCTTTGGCCTGGGCTGCTCGCCGACTGAGGCAGTATATGTTGAACCATACTACCTTGTTGATTTCTAAGATGGATCCAGTCAAATACATTTTCGAGAAGCCAGCTCTCACCGGAAGGGTTGCTCATTGGCAAATGGTACTGACAGAGTATGATATCCAGTATACATCCCAGAAAGCCATCAAAGGGAGTATTCTGTCGGACTATCTTGCTCAGCAGCCGATTGATGATTATGAGCCGATGAAGTTTGATTTTCCAGATGAAGACATCATGTTCCTCAAGATGAAAGACTGTGAAGAGCCAGTTGTTGAGGAGGGACCTGATCCAAACGAAAAGTGGACTTTGTTGTTCGATGGGGCTGTCAACGCCAGAGGAAGTGGAATTGGTGCTGTCATTACAACTCCGAAAGGTGCCCACATACCTTTCATCGCTCGTTTGACTTTTGAGTGCACAAATAATGAAGCTGAGTACGAGGCCTGTATATTGGGTATTGAGCAAGCCATTGATTTGAGAATCAAGACTTTGGACATCTTCGGAGATTCAGCTCTGGTGATCAATCAAGTGAATGGTGATTGGAATATTCTCCAGCCCACTCTGGTCCCCTACAGAGACTACACGAGAAGACTGTTGACTTTCTTCACAACAGTAAAATTGTATCATATACCTCGTGATGAGAACCAGATGGCAGACGCACTTGCTACTCTATCCTCCATGATCAAGGTAATTCGCTGGAACCATGCTCCCAGGATCGATGTGATGCGCCTTGACAGGGCCGCATATGTGTTTGCTGCTGAACTGGTAGTCGATGACAAGCCCTGGTATCACGAAATCAAGTGCTTTCTGAGGAATCGAGAGTACCCTGCAGGGGTATCCAACAACGACACAAAGACGTTGAGTAGATTGGCAGGCAGTTTCTTCTTGAACAAAGACGATGTGCTGTATAAGAGGAACTTCGACATGGTTTTGCTCAGATGCGTGGACAGACACGAGGCAGACATGTTAATGCAGGAAGTTCATGAAGGTTCCTTCGGTACTCATGCCGGCGGACATGCAATGGCTAAGAAATTGTTGAGAGCGGGTTATTATTGGATGACCATGGAGTCAGATTGCTTCAAATATGCTCGGAAGTGTCATAAATGCCAGATTTATGCTGATAAGGTGCATGTACCCCCAAATCCTCTGAATGTGATGACTTCGCCGTGGCCGTTTTCTATGTGGGGCATTGACATGATTGGAAAGATTGAGCCGACTGCTTCCAATGGGCATCGCTTCATCCTTGTTGCCATCGACTATTTCACCAAGTGGGTCGAGGCAGCATCGTTCGCAAATGTCACCAGACATGTGGTTGCCCGTTTCATCAAGAAAGAAATCATTTGTCGCTATGGGATTCACGAAAGAATCATTACTGATAATGGTTCTAATCTCAACAACAAAATGATGAAGGAGTTGTGTCAGAACTTCAACATTCAGCATCACAATTCTTCCCCTTACCGCCCTAAGATGAACGGTGATGTTGAGGCGGCAAATAAGAACATAAAGAAGATTGTGCAGAAGATGGTCGTCACGTACAGAGATTGGCATGAGATTCTACCTTTCGCCTTGCATGGGTACCGCACTTCAGTACGTACGTTGATTGGGGCAACCCCTTACTCCCTGGTGTATGGTATGGAAGCAGTCCTACCTGTTGAAGTGGAGATTCCTTCTCTAAGAGTCCTGTTGGATGTCAAGTTAGACGAAGCCGAATGGATTCGGACAAGGTTCAATGAGTTAAGTCTTATCGAAGAGAAGCGAATGGCAGCCATTTGTCATGGGCAGTTGTATCAAAGTCGGATGAAGAGAGCCTTTGATCAGAAAGTGCGTCCTCGATGCTTCCAGGTCGGAGATTTAGTGTTGAAAAGGATCCTTTCTCCTCAGACAGATCACAGGGGCAAGTGGACTCCTAACTATGATGGACCGTATATTGTCACCAAGGTTTTTGATGGTGGGGCTTTAATGCTTGCAACTATGGATGGTAAAAACTTCACTTCCCCTGTGAACTCAGACGCAGTTAAAAAATACTTCGCATAAAATAGACCCGATGGACAGTAAAAAGAATAGTCCAGGCAAAAATGGGCATCCCGACGAACCAAGAAAATGAAAAGGTTCGGGCAAAAATTAGGGATTAAAAATGAAAAGATCGTACACCCGGTAAGTTGAAAACCTGAAAAGGAAACTTAGGCAAAAATGGGTATCCCGGTGGATTGAAAACCCGAAAAGGGCGATCCAGGCAAAAGTTAGGGATTAAGCGAATGACTGCGTTCTGAGTTAGTTCTGAATCTCATCTCATGTCGATGACTGGAAATTTTCGAAAGGTAGGAAACAGTACAATCACCTTTTCAGAAGGCTGATCATTTGGAGGATCTTGAAGACGAGCAAGTCATAGCAGAATTGGAACCCAATAGAAATCCATTTCACATTGCCATTAGATTAATTTCTGTTTTTATCTTTTGTGCGATTACCTCTTTCCAGGGATTGCTTCCTGATGTAAATGCCTATTCAGAGGCCATTCAATCAATAAAATCATGTTATTCAGTATATCTCTGTTTTCATTTTCATTTTACTGTTTTGTTTGCAAAAATGACGTCCGAATTTTTGATAAACATTGCATCATGACACATAAGGGCTTTACAGGTACATGCTTAATAAACATTTAAAATTGCTATAAATTTTAAGTGCTTTGGATCGTCTATTCAGAACATATACCCTCGGGGCATTTCCTTAAAATCCCCTGCAGATGACCGTGAATATCTTTCCCAGTGAAGTCACCAACAGACGAATTCGGTGTCTTATCCCTGCAGAGCTGATCAGAGTGTTGGATTCTTCAATCCCCAGCAGGTTCTCACCACCGTACTTCCCCAAGCGTTTGTTTCAGGACATACACTCCCCAATAGAGTTGACAGTGCCAGACTATATATCCCCAGCGGAGTTGACAGTGCCAGACTGTATCTTCCCAGCAGAAGTGGCTGCTCCTTAGAGTTCGAGGCCAGATCGATAATCCCAATGCCAGATCCATGGTTTCTTTCCTTGAAGCAGAACCTCGGTACCGTATCGGTGTTTGCTTCCCTTGCTGAGTCATCTCTCGCAAATCGTGGTTGCCAGAACCACTATCGTTTTCCCCAACAGCAGGTGTTCAGTGTCATTCTCTCCCCAGTCAGAATCTCGGTATTTCGTCATTGATAGAACACCGTGTGGCGGGTCATTTCCCCACAGAATTCTTTGCGCTGTGCATCTCCAACAGCCTTGCCAGGGTCCAGAAGATGGTGATCATTTCCCCAGTAGATCCCCTTGCCTCAGCTTGGCATTTTACCCAGCATTTCGCATCCCTGCATGTAGAATCATATTGCATTGCATCCTTCCAAATCGCGTAGCATTTCCATTTTCATGGAGCATTACGCCATTGAAAGATTCAAACATACGCATGTAAGCATAAAACATTCTCGGTATCCCAAGTGATAAGCTAGAAGTTGTTTCCAGTACTCAGACTGAAGATTGTTCATGACCCACCTCGGTTATCCCTAGCAAGTGTCATTGGCCCATGCGTCGCCTCTATTTTCTTTCCATATTTCTGCCGATGCTGACAGGCATGCAGTTTTTCGATATTCAGATCGAAGTGGCGTTCAGGCCAATTTTTCGATATTCAGATCGAAGTGGCGTTCAGGCCAGTTTCCGGTATTTAGACCGAAGTGGCATTCATGCCAATTTCCGATATTCAGATCGAAGTGGCGTTCAGGCCAATTTCCGATATTCAGATCGAAGTGGCGTTCAAGCCAGTTTCCGGTATTTAGACCGAAGTGGCGTTCAGGCCAATTTCCGATATTCAGATCGAAGTGGCGTTCAGGCCAATTTCCGATATTCAGATCGAAGTGGCTTTCAGGCCAATTTCCGATATTCAGATCGAAGTGGCGTTCAGGCCAATTTCTGATATTCAGATCGAAGTGGCGTTCAGGCCAGTTTCTGGTATTCAAACCGAAGTGGCGTTCAGGCCAGTTTTCCGATGTCCAAATCGAAGAAGTTTCCGACGTTCAGGTCGATGCAACTTGTGGCATTCAGGTCAATTTTCCGATGTTTAGATCGAAGAAGTTACCGACGTTCAGGTCGATGCAACTTGTGGAATTCAGGCCAATTTTCCGATGTTCAGATCGAAGAAGTTTCCGACGTTCAGGTCGATGCAACTTGTGGCATTCAGGTCAATTTTCCGATGTTCAGATCGAAGAAGTTTCCGACGTTCAGGTCGATGCAACTTGTGGCATTCAGGCCAGTTTTCCGATGTTTAGATCGAAGAAGTTTCCGACGTTCAGGTCGATGCAACATGTGGCATTCAGGCCATGGTTATTTCTGTGTTACCATTTATTTTGGTATCCAAGTTAACATTCTTTTTCGGTATTCAGACTGACTCTCACCGTACCAGACGGATTCTTCTTTCAAGGCCACCTCTTTGCCGATTCTGATAGGCATTGTCACTTCACTTCACTTCAGTGCAAATTTTTGGGCTTTTATTGTATTCAATCCCTTGATACCTCGAAAGTACGAAAGCAGTTGCCATCTTCTTTCCGGGTCTCCAGTTGATTGAATAGGGGCAGCTGTAATACCCCAAAATTTACCCTTCATTTTTCCTGAAAAAAAAAACGAAAAAAAAAGAAAAAAAAAACGATAAAAATTAAAAATTAAAAATAAATAAATAAATAAAATATAACAATTTTTTTTGGACTTGGGTCTCCCTCATTTGAGCCCACTACCCACGAAAATCAGTCTATAAATACTGAAGTTTCAGTAGAGGAAAACACACTTGGAGTTACACTAGGAGATTCACTGGAGAGAAAAAGGAAGAGAAGCAAAATACTCTGGGGTTTCCTTGAAACAAAACCCTGGACAAAACCTGGAGAGAAACCTGACAGAGAACTCAGAGCAGCCTCCAAACCCTGAAGGGAACTCAACTGAGAAGTTCACTCCGCCTCACACAAACCCTAGTATTACTTTGCAGATCCGGCCGTACCATTCAATCTTAATCAATCTCTCTCATCAGGTATGCCTTTGTTCCTATTACTTTATGCCTTGAATTTGAATGCTATGAATGTATGAGGTAACATCAGGTTTTGCCCACGGGTTTATATTTGTGTATGAATATGTGAATAATGCCTTGAATGCTTAATCGTTTAATTTCTGAAGTGTATGCCACAAGGTTTGAGGTTCCTGAAACCATACTGTTATCCATGAAAAAAATGCTTATCGTGTTTCACTAACCCTTTTGTTGAGTTCTTGTGAGGGCTCACATGACTTTTGCAGGGATAACTTGCGTGGTTTTCCACTTTATTTGTGGGATACCCCCTGGAGGTTTCATTCCGATTACCTGTACTGACTCACTTTCTTTGATGGTGTTTAGCTTGGAAGGATCCCTGGGTTTCCCATTCCTTTAATTGCTGTAACTTCGGATCTTTATCCGTGTGGTAATTTTTTCCTTTTCTCGTACTTTATCGCTTTCTTAGCTGGAAGACCTCGATAGGAGGCAATGTTTGAGCCCCTTGGTGGCATTTTACTTTGAGATACATGTTTTGTGTTTTGTATTCATATCCCCACATGTAGCGTGGTTCCTTCGTCAAGGACTGCCTATTTGCCCTCGAGCATCCCAAACCCTAAAACCCAAAGCAACACGTTTACTCCTTCTACTACAGGCGAGTAAGTCTCCAAAGGTCGAGCATCCGGTAGATTGCGTAGTGACGTCGTTCGTCCAAAACCCAATCCATAACCCCGTAGTTAGCCGAACTACGGCTTGCTCTGATTCTCATTCCAGATGAGATACGTAGGCATAAGACGCGATGTCTTAGCGAGCACACATCCCCCAACCCATAGGTCAGCCGAGCTACGAAGACTCTGATTCTCATATTCAGATGAGATACGTATGCAGTGGATGCGACATCCGCGCGAGTCATTTCTCTTAACCTTTTTAGTAAATAAACACATTAGGTAAACCCACACCCTTTAGACAAAAACCACAAAAGTGGATCCCGTAGAGTACTACGGATGCGTAGGGGTGCTAATACCTTCCCTTCGCATAACCGACTCCCGAACCCAAGATTTGGTTGCGAGACCCCGTCTTGTCCTTTCCTTTTTCAGGTTTACTTCGAGCGTTTCCTTTCCCTCCTTTGGGATGAATAACGCACGGTGGCGACTCTTCTGTCTTTTTCTTTCGCCGGTTGTTTTTTTTTCGCGCACTGTATTTTTCAGGTTGCGACAGTAGGAATACTCTCCAAGCCACTGAATGGAACCTGATCCAGAATAGGTATACCCACAAGATAGGCATACTCCTCAAGTGTAGGCAAAAGCTGGAAATCCGGAAACGTGAAGCAACGGTACAAGGGGTCATAAAACTGCACCAATACGCTCATCAATCCTTCATCCACCTGACTAGTCAGAAGAGGAAGAAGCTTCCCAAAACGAGCCTTGAAACCCAAGGGATCTAGTACATAGGATGTCAGATTCCTTAACTCTTTCAAATCTGGTTGTCTAAAACTGTACTTCTTTGTATTCCTTCTTTGTCTTTCCATGTCTGAAAATTTGCAAATAGACCTCTTAAGTTCCTTGAAAATTTTCTTCATTATTTTGATGATATGGATGCAAATGGGTGCATGAATGCATGAATGCAACAATCACACTCAAGGATCAAGCAAAGCACACCAAACAAAGGTCATGGGATGGATCATATTATCCTTAATATCAATCATCCATTTTGGTGGATTATGGTTTACACCTTATCAACACCCAAGTTCCATTGATATTAAGGATACATGAACGGATCAACCATGAATCAAGGGTTTGTTGCGAGTCACGAGCATGGAGTCTCGGTTAAGAACCACCCAAAGGGAGTGTACTAGGGCTTAAACCTGCCAAACATGTTCTACAAGAGGTTCTCATAGTCATCATCCCATATTTCGAATATTATCGGAGAAACGACTACTCGTATTCCAAAAATATTCTCAAGAGAGACTCTTATGAGTGCAGTATCGCGTAACAATCGTATCAAATCTTACACTTGAACGACTTTCGCACTACATCCTAAGAATAGGCCAAGATGAGCTTGGTAAACTAAGGTCCTTGGCTTCTAAGGTCTATATTGGAAAGAGTAATGTCTAACCACAACTTACTTGTGTGACATTATTGATCCCAACATGACCTCCACCAAGTGAATGGGCTTGCAAGTCAACTTGCTAAGGAATAACTCCACACAAGTCAACAAGACTATGCCATTCTCCTATTCTAAGTGAACTCGAGTTCGGGTACAGAACTCATCTCACAAAGATCACCAAGCACACCAGGAATTAATATTCAAGCAATTCAATCATTACATACAATACAGTAATCCCAATTTGCACAAAAATATGTCACAAATCAAATATACAATACAAAACAACAAATCTGAAAAGTAGGCAAAACCCACTAGGAAAATGTCCCCAGCAGAGTTACCACTTTTCTGTAGCGGGGTATTCGTTACCATTGGAGATATTGACTAAATCCAAGGTAA
Organism: Lathyrus oleraceus; assembly: GCF_024323335.1. Taxonomy (NCBI): domain Eukaryota; kingdom Viridiplantae; phylum Streptophyta; class Magnoliopsida; order Fabales; family Fabaceae; genus Lathyrus; species Lathyrus oleraceus. The sequence continues at coordinate 150,331,453 of NC_066582.1, read as the reverse complement.
ATCATACAAGTCGAGTCGCCACCGCACTTCTATTTATCCAAAGGAATGGTTAGAAAGCGAACAAAAACCTAGAAGTTTTATCGAATCAAAAACTAGTAAAAGAGAGTCAGAGATCTGGGTAAGGGGGTTGGTTATGCAATGGGAAGGTGTTAGGCACCCAAAACATCCTATGTACTCCTAGAGAGCCCTTTTCACATTTGTTGTAAGGTTGGTATTTTTGTGAAAAATTATTTGTGCAAACATGATTGAAGAGATGAGAAAAGAATATACAAGTTATTTACATTTTGTGTTTGAATGGATGAACCCATTGCCTACGTACCATCTTAAAAAAGATTAGGATTAAAACCTCGTAGTTCGGGGTAAAAATCTCAAAATGAGTGAGTGGATTGATTTGGTCCAAAATCCTTAAGGTCTTTTGTTATCCAAGGGAGAAAACTCAACCTAAAACCACAAATCCACCATGTGAGGATAACTTCAACATGCTAGTGAGGGGTTAACCCTATAATAAGCATGGAAGAATCATTGTCCATCACTAAGAATATAGGAGAGTATTACATCTACCTCAAGGATAACTCAAACCCAATAGCTAAAGGTTATGGAAAATTTGATTAAGAAAGTGGCCTTTGAAACCACAAAAGTATTTGAATGGGTTATATTTACCAATGAGAAGTATTTACAAAATGGTCAAAGTTGACTTAGAAGTTCAATTCAAAATAAGTGTTATGAAAAGAAAGTTTGAAAATCAAAAGCATAAGGCTTAGGTTTCTAATGTTGAAAACAAGTGTTAGATGTTTGCACAAAAGTTTTGGCTTGGGTTAGAGTGGAGAGAAGAAGAAGAATGGCTAAGATCCTAAGCATACAAGAGGTAAAGGGGAAGAGAACAAAACCACACAAGGAGTTCCTCTCTTGAGATCGTATTGATGATCCAAGTAGCTCCCATCCTTTGGAACAAGCAATCACAAGCATAAACTCAAGCAATCAACAATCAAATGCACTCTTGGAAGGTTCCTCAAATGTATCTTGGATCCCTCTCTCTTAGAAGCTCATGGTAATGGTTCCTCAATTAGGCTCAAGTTGGAATCCCTAGCACAAGAAAACACACATCAAAAAGTTCTATGGAAACAAACAAGGAATGAACAAGGGGAGTTTAGAATTTGGTCCTTTCAATGTCATCTTCAACATTAAGCATTCTAAAGGCATGAGGCCTAGTTGCTCTTTGACATTTAAGCACTCTAAAGGCATGAGGCCTAGTTGCACTTCAAACTCCAATAGCTTGGATAAAGTCCTAAAGTCTAAGTCCATTTTGTCCAATTCTTTGCATTTGGTTCACAACAAACAAAATAAACACAAGCACGGAAGATATATACACAATTATATACCCAAGTGGGCAAAAGGCAAATGGCATTAACATAAACATGTGCTCCAATGAGCAAAGGAAAAAGCAAATGAATAATATGTGCAAGAATAGTAAATTGCATAAAACTAAAGTGCATAAAGTAAATGTTAATGGTTAATAGTTAGTAGTTAGTGTGCCATAAGGCAACTTTAGCGTTATGTTAAGCAATCGTAATTGGACTTACGTAGAAGTCACAACTATCTGAGGCCGGTCAATAATAATGTAGGCAACAACACAAGTTAGAAGTCTTGATTAGTGAACCAAGTTCCAACAACTTGCCATGCCAAAAAGAAGAGAATTGATCTTGTATTGGGTTAAGCCTTTTGCATAATTTAGGAAACAACCTATCCTTAATGCAAAGCCATTCACTTGACCAATTGATCAAGATGAATTAGATTTGAATCAAGGAAGGTTAAGTCTCCCTAATCAATGCTAACTTATCAACCTTTAACTCATTGATCAAAAAGAAAAAAAAGGAAAAGGAGAAGAAGAAGATGAATAATGGGAATGGATAATGGAAAGATCAAAGTCAAAGTCAAACAATGAGAAATCAGAAATGAGATGAAGATTGGAAGTCAAACAAATAGCAAAATATTTTTGGCATTTTTAATATTAAAATAAAACTTGAATTAAAAATAAAAGAAAGGTCAAACTTCAAAATTACTTCAAATCAACCTTGAAAGGTCCAAGTGATTTATCCCAAGTTCAACAAGGTCAAACAAAGTTTGACAAAATATTTCAGCATTTTTAAAATTCAAAAACTATTTTTAATCAATTAAAAATGAATAAAAATAACCTAATTGAACTAAAATCTCAAATAAATCTCAAATCAATTAAAAAATTGATGAGAATATTTTTCATAGATTCATCATCATTCAAATAGGTTAGGAAAATATTTTTGTATTTTTTGAATATCAAAAACTATTTAAAATGAATTAAAAATAACCAGAAAAGAGAAAATTCATAAAAAATATCAAATGACAAAATAAAAAATATTAAAAATCAAAATTAGAAACTTGAAATTATTTGGAGAAGAATGCAATTGATCCCATATTTTTTGGATTTAAAATGAAGAAGATATGAATTTTTGAAAATAATGGAAATAAAAGAAATTAAATGGAAAGACAAAAATCAGAAAAAACCACAAACTTGGAGTGAATTGGCTTGTGCATGGAGTTTTGAGGTGTTATGCATAATTGAACCAAAAATTTCTCCTCTTCGAAAATACCATTTGCCAAATCCAAACATGATCATTTGAGTAATGGTTGGAAAGGTTTTGATGTAAGGAACAATTGTTATGTTGGGAAAAAATCCATTTGAAGTGTGGAAATTGGTGAAATTTGAGTTTAAAGTGCAAAGTGCAAAACATGTAAAGGCAAAGTTTCTAAATTTGGCCAATGTTCAAGCCCCTCTGTTTTGATGATGCAAACTTTCAATGAAAACCCCTCCAACATCAAAGTTGTAGATCTTCTCAATACAATCAAAATGAAATTAAATTTTGCATCATTTGGAATTTTGATGAAAGAGTTATGAGCACTTGAAGTTGGACTTTTTTGCCTTTCAATGCATTTGGTCCAAAGTGACCTATAATTTTTGCATTATCACATGTGTTTCCTTTGAGATTTTGAACTTTTGTTCAACATAACATATGAAGTAGACATCTTACTCTTTCCAATTCATTTGATCCCACCTAAAAATCATAAAAAATGAATGAGTTGTGTCCTTGGGAAGTTGACCTAAAATTAGGGTTTCAGTCAAAATGACCTATAATGTCTTGGAATGGATGATGACCTTGCAAGCTTCAAATAAATTTTTGATGAACATGAAAGTTGTTGATATTGTCCTTAAGAACATTTTTGCTTTTGGAACCATCTCCATTTGACCAACACATGAAAAGTTAGGTCTCAGTGCATTTCAAAATAGTCAGATGAATTGACTGATCAACTTCTCAAGTCCACAACTCATATCTTGATGAATTGATGATTGAGGACACTCAAATAAGTTCAAATATGCATGAAATTATGGATTAAAGAACTTCCCTTGATTATATTTGACCATGGGCTGAGGTTGCTTCATGAGCAAGGCATTGTAGTACACAGATGAATTAGGGTTTCTCTGGGGAACAAAACCTCAAACCCTTTGACTTGCTTTGATCAAAATAAGGGATTGAGATGCTTTCGAGGCATCTTTGATGGATGAGAGCTTTGGGGACTATTACCATGCTTGCTTTCATCTTCTCTTGACCATATCTTTGCACAAATGATCACCTAGAAGCTCTTGACCTTGTGATTGCTCAAGCTACAAACAAGAAATGTTAGTGACATATTTTTGTGCTTTTGGTTAGTAAACAAAAATGAGACAAGCAATAATATACAATTCAAGCATGCTTGGTGATCTCAAACCACTCTCAAGAAGATCCCACCCAAAGGCAAAGGGAACCAAGATGCATATGATCCTTGAGGCTTTGCAAATGCAATGTTATGATGCTATGAGGGATCTTAGGGCCAAAATTGGGGTCTTACAGTAGGACTTCAGACAACCAAAGATCCAAGAGAATTGATGATAATTGAGTGAGAATCGAAGAGATGAAGTTTTCTGAAATTTACCTTCAATGCTGTGCAAAAATGAATCTTGCTTGCTTCAACCTTGATCTGATCACACTTGAGAAGCTTGCAGGAGAGGTTTGGCAATGGTACAAAGCTTTGGATCCTGGAGGTTCTGAATCTCCAAACAGTGTGATTTAAACTCAATTTTCATGTTAAAATTTCTCAGGTTTTCTTTTGAATGGTGAGGGTTTCAATTGGGGGGCAAAGCTGGCGCGCAAGGTGTGTTTGAATTGAGCTCCAAGGGCATGTATTTATAGCAATTGGGACTGATATTTTCACACTTGAAAAATTGCTAAGTTTGGACATTTCATGCACAAGCTTGCATGGGCGTTTACAGGCCCATGAAGTAATCCAATTTGATCCACTTGCAACTGTTCTGAAGTTCAAATGAGGCTTGGATGTCAAGGCAATGTGAAATGGGACTTTGGGCATTTAATTTCTTCCAAACATACAAACTTGTTAAATCCATATGAAACCCTAGCAAACTTTATCTGAAATTCATGAACATGGGTTCTTTGGAAAGCTTAGATCAAGGGGAACAACTTTTATGTTGGACACTTTTTCATTTGGAATTTGGATCGTGGTGAATTTTGAGGTGGAACTTTGGAAACTTCAACATGTTGAAACTTTTTCTAAGTGTCAAGCCATATATCTCAATATTCCACCTTGCTTAACTTTTTATGTGAGCTTCAAATGAGAAAAGTATCTTCATAAAAGTTATATCTCTTTCAAATACCTACAAAATGGTCACCTATTTCATTCCATTTGGATTTAGAATGATAGAGTTATGCATTTTTGAAGTTGAGGAAAATCATTTCTTCAATGGTATAGGTCAAAAATGACAATAATGTATCCTGTATCATATGCTCATAAGAGTTGAATTAGCTCTTACTCCAAACATAAAAGTTAAAGTAGACATCTTGAATTTGATTTTGCAACTTGGAAAGCTTACATATCATAAAAATTGAGAAAGTTATGGCCTTGGGAAGTTGACTTTCAAATTAGGGTTTAGACAAAATGACTTATAATGTTTCAACATAGAAAATAATTTTCCTAGCAAAACTAGCTCTAGGTACAAAAATGAAAGTTGTTTGTAATGTCATTTAGAGTAACGTTTCTCTTGGAATCATTTTCATATGGTGAAAATGGTAGGAGATAGGGTCTAGGGAGACCTAGTTTTGATAAGATGAATTCATCTGGCCAACCACCACCAACCAACTTGCTAACCTTCAATTCTCTTGGCTTTATAGGCTCATGGCAGATCATATATGCATAATATGATGAATTTTGAAGTATCCCTTGATAAATTTGATCAATTGGTGAGATAGCTTGTTGGATAAGTTACTCAAGATACCTAGTCAAACTAGGGTTTCCAAGGAAAATCACCTTCAAACTCTTGAAGAAAACATGATCAATATAACATGTAGAGATCATTGGGACTCATATATGATGCTTTGAAACATTTGTGGATAAATCCATGTTTGTTCTTTTAGTCATGAGGGTCTCAAACCCTTGATATGGACTTTATAGATCAATGAGGATCATGCCCTACCTACAAAAAGTTAGGCAAATGAAAAGACTTTTTTTTTGTATTTTGGTTAGTAAAATGATAATATACAAGTATGATACAACCACATGGTGCTTGGTGATCTCTCCCAAAACAAGCCCAATGAGAGAGGGGTAAGGAGGATGCCAAGGTATGATCACAATGCTAATGCATATGATGAAATTGCATGAGGGATCTTAGGCTCAAAATTGGGGTCTTACAGCTGCCCCTATTTAAGGACATTCTAACTGAGGAGGTGAAGGTTAAAATCTTAGTGTTGACTCATTAGAATGGGCTTAAATAACAACATATAGAAACAAATTTTGCTCCCTAAGAGACATCATGATGCATATGATATGTATGTAAAAACAAAAAAAATTGTGGGGAAATGTTGCCACAAAGGAAAAGAAATCAGAGAGGCCGAAGATCCGCAGGAGTATAACACTTTTTGTGAGGAAAACTCACTGGGGAGACAAAGACTCTATGGGGATAAAAGGTTACGCGTAGGCCAGGCGACGACTTAAAAATGATGGACGGACTAGAGGAACTCCATAAAATGGAAAGACTCAGCCGGGGAAACAAAACATCTGCAGGGGATTAAAAGTAGATCAGGATAAAATTGAAGTTCTTGAATCAATGCAGGGAAAAGTGATTTCACTAAGGAAAAGCGCACTCAACTCAACTGGGGAAGAAATAAACTTCAACACAGGAGGAGCAGAAATTCATCATCCACTACTTGCTACTGGGTAAAGAGATAATAAAAGTATGACAGAGAGGACACCCGTCATCGGTTAGGATGAACATATCAAGGATGACTCGCTGGGAACCACCGGGAGGGAGTATTCATTACCGGTTACTAGGTAAGAATAGCCTTGCTGAGGAAAACTGCAGAAATAGGATTTACAACTACTAGTTACTGGGCAGAAGACCGAAGATGAGAATATGCGTCACCGGTTAAGATGAATATATCAAGGATAAACCAACTGAACAAAAAGTAGGAATTACATCTATCAAATACTGGATAGAAGACCATCAAAGAGAAAATTTGTCACCGGTTAGGATGAACATATCAAGGATAGACTCTGTTGAGGGGAGGAGCAGGATTTACAACTACCGGTTACTGGGTAGAAGACCACAAAGAGGAGGAAATATGTCATCGGTTAGGATGAACATATCAAGGATTAATCCTCTAGGGAACAAAATAGGGATTACAACTACCTTTTTACTGGGTAGAATACCAAGGATAAGAATATCCGCCATCGGTTAGGATGAACATATCAAGGATAAACCCAAGTAAGGGAAGAAAATATCCTTCATCGGTTAGGATGAACATATCAAGGATATACTTCCTGGGGAAACGTGAAAACGAATCCGCTGGGGAGAAAAAGTTGCTCTTGCAGGGTATTGGGCAAAAGTGAAAAAGATGAGAAGAATATTACCAGTTACTGGGTAATAGGCTCTCAGGGGACCAAAAACATCTATCTAGGTAAGATCTAGAAAGAAAGGGTCAATCAAGACTCAACCCAATAAGGATATAGCTCAAGGGGAGTAATTTCATCCAGATAATCAACTGGGGAGGAAACTAAAACAATACTTATCCACGAGGAAATAACTCAGTGGGGAAAAGGAGAAAGGTTAAAGTCTTTCTGCTTAAAGGGATGACACTCTACAATTCAGGGATGACAGACGCAAGATTTATGGGGATAAAGTATCGCCATAACAGAGAATAAGGATCTCAAATAATGAATCAGTAAATATGATGATGCAATTATGAAATTATGAGTGTATATGTATATGTATATGTATATGTATATATGATGATTATGCTGAAAAAATGATCGTAAAGGATACAAAGGTGTCGCAAAATTTGAATCATCGGTACAATCCTCGGTCAATCCATAACAAAGGGATACAACTGCCGGAGAACAGGGAGATCAACATCCCAAAGGCTCAACATTATCTAGGGAAGGAGGAGATATGCTGAGGAAATGAAATATTATCGAATCTGCAGGGAATTTTAGGTCAACACCATATCAAATGGAAGATAACCATACAGAGGATAAACACAAATAGTTGCTCAGAAACTAGGAGGAAACTCTGATTGGGAGTGAGTCGAATGGCTATTGGCGGAGAAACCAACGTGATCTACTGGGGAAATCGATCTTACTCTGCTGAAGATCAAAACAGAAAATCAACCCTACTAGGGAACACACAAACTCTGTCGAGGACTGAACCAACCAACTCTGTTGGGAAAAGTACAGAAGCTCCGATGGGGATCAAACACTCCGCAGGGGAACTGGATCAACAAACTCGGCTAAGGATACCCGAAGGGTTATCTGCTTGGGGAACCCATAGAGCTCCACACTTAAGGCTTGATGTTTTTCGAAATGCTGTTGATATTGCTTTAAAACTGCCTCTGAAAAATTCTTGCTTTTATATGTCTAAGAAAATGATTTTGATTAAAAAAATTAATTTCAAAAATGATCATAATAAAATTTAAAACTATTGGCAGAAATAAATAAGAGTAGAAACATTTGGATAAATGCTCAACTTTATTTAATAGAATGATAGTCTGTAAATGACAAGACTCCATAGATCTTTACAAAAGTGAAAATGGTAATTTATATGGAAAAGGGTTACATTTAATACAATTGACCCCTAATCCTTTTACCATCTCTTGATGTCCGCTGTGCTTTTGACCGCCACTAGGGATAATGAATCACCATCAACCCTTGTACTCAACAAAGTTTCTCCAATACTGGATGATCAGTAGCATGCAGTTACTTGCCATAATCCCTAATTTTTGCATAAATTTCCCCAAGGTGGGGTACTTAATTTATCGGGATAAATTTTTCTGTTTTATGTCTCTAATTTTTGTCTGGATTGCCCTTTCAGGTTTTCAATCCACCGAGACGCTCCTTTTTTGCCTAAGTTGCCCTTTCGGGTTTTTAACTTAGCGAGTTGTTCTTTTCTTTTTTAGGCAAAGTATTTCTTGACTGCATCTGCATTCACAGGACAAGTGAACTCTTCACCATCCATAGTTGTAAGAATCAAAGCACTGCCTGAAAAGGCTCTCAACATATGGGCCTTCATAATTAGGAGTCCATTTTCCCATAGAATCTGGTTTGAAAGATAAAATCTTCTCGAGCACAAGGTCACCTTCTTTGAATACACGAGGTCTGACCTTCTTATCAAAAGCTTTCTTCATCCTATGCTGATATAACTGACCATGACACATGGCAGTTAATCTCTTCTCTTCAATCAAATTCAGTTGATCATACCTGGTCTGACACCATTCAGCCTCAGTCAACATGGCTTCCATGAGCACACACAATGAAGGAATCTCAACCTCTACGGGGAGCACTGCTTCCATACCATAAACAAGAGAGAAAGGGGTTTCCCCTGTTGAAGTGCGGATGGATGTATGATACCCGTTCAAAGCAAATGAGAGCATCTCATGCCAATCTTTATACGTGACAACCATCTTCTGAATAGTCTTCTTGATTATCTTGTTCGCGGCTTTAACAGCCCCATTCATCTTGGGTCTGTAGGGAGAAGAATTATGGTGTGTGATCTTGAAGTCTTTGCAAAGAGCTTCCACCATATTATTATTCAAGTTCGATCCATTATCAATAATGATCTTACTTGGCACACCATAACAGCATATGATTTGATTCTTAATAAACCCTACAATAACTTGCTTGGTTACAATCGCATACGATGTCGCTTCAACCCATTTTGTGAAGTAGTCAATTGCCACTAAAACGAAATGATGTCCATTCGAAACTTTGGGCTCAATCATCCCAATCATGTCAATTCCCCACATGGAGAAAGGCCATGGGGAAGAGATAACATTCAACAGTGTCGGAGGAACATGAATCTTATCTTCATATATTTGACACTTGTGGCATTTCTTCACAAACTTGCAACAGTCAGATTCCATTGTCAGCCAATAGTAACCTGCTCTCAACATCTTCTTTGCCATTGCATGTCCATTGGAATGAGTACCAAAGTAACCTTCATGCACTTCAGTCATCAACAAGTCTGCTTCGTGTCTATCCACGCATCTGAGCAGAACCATGTCGAAGTTTCTCTTATGCAGTACATCGCCATTCAAGTAGAAATTGTCGGCTAATCTTTTCAAGGTCTTCTTATCTTTCAAAGATGCCCCAGACGGGTAAATCTGACTTTGAAGGAAACACTTGATGTCATAATACCACGGCTTCTCGTCTTTGACTTCTTCAACAGCAAACACATGAGCTGGTCTATCAAAATGCATCACAATCAAATTGGGAACTTCATTCCAATACTTCACTATAATCATTGACGCCAATGTTGCAAGAGCATCTGCCATCCGGTTCTCATCTCGAGGGAGATGATGAAACTCAACCTTTGTAAATAAAGTTGAAATCCTCCTCGCATAATCTCTATACGGTATTAAACCGGGTTGATTCGTCTCCCATTCACCTTTGATCTGATTTACAACCAAAGTGGAATCTCCTAAGACATCTAAATATTTGATTTTGAGATCAATGGCCTCTTCGAGCCCCATAATGCAGGCTTCATATTCTGCCATATTATTTGTACACTTGAAAGTCAATCTAGTTGTAAATGGTAGATGCGTGCCTTGAGGAGTAATGATCACTGACCCAATGACATTTCCATATTGATCAACAGCTCCATCAAATACCATTCCCCAATGGGAACCAGGCTCTGGCCCTTCTTCAAGCAATGGTTCATCATAATATTTCATTTTAAAGTATAAGATCTCTTCATCAAGAAAGTCATACTACACTGACTGATAATCTTCAATTGGTTGGTGAGCCAAATGGTCAACCAAGATACTACCTTTGATTGCTTTCTGAGATCGGTATTCAATATCATACTCTGATAATAACATCTACCAACGGGCAATTCTCCCAGTTAAAGCAGGCTTCTCAAATATATACTTGATTGGATCCATTTTGGATATCAACCAAGTGGTATGATTCAACATATACTGACTCAAATGCTTAGCAGCCCAAGCCAATGCGCAACAAGTCTTCTCTATCATAGAATACTGAGTCTCACAGTCGGTGAAATTCTTACTGAGGTAGTAAATCGCAAAATCTTTCTTTCCAGTCTCATCTTGCTGACCTAGAACACAACCCATACTATCTTCAAGCACAGTCAAATACATGTCCAACGGTCTTCCTTCCACAGGTGGAGACAAAATCGGAGGCTCAAGCAGATATTCCTTGATACTGTCAAAAGCTTTCTGGTAGTCTTCGGTCCAATCACAAGACGGATCTTTCCGAAGAAGCTTGAATATAGGCGCACATGTGGCAATCATGTGTGAAATGAATCTTGAGATATAATTCAAGCGGCCGAGAAAACCTCTGACTTGTTTCTCAGTTTTGGACACAGGCATCTCTTGTATTTCTTTGACCTTGGCAAGATCAACTTCAATACCCTTCTCGCTGACAATAAAGCCCAACAACTTACCAGAACGAACACCAAAAGTACACTTATTGGGATTCATAAGGAGTTTATTCTTCCTCAAACGCTGGAATAACTTCAACAAAAGCTCAACATGTTCCTCTTCATCAATATATTTAGCAATCATGTCATCAACATAAACTTCAATCTCTTTATGCATCGTATCATGAAAAAGAGTAGTCATTGCTCTTTGGTAAGTTGCACCAGCATTCTTTAAACCAAAAGGCATCGCTCTATAATAGAATGTTCCCCAAGGTGTAATGAATGTGATCTTCTCCATATATTCGGGTGCCATCTTGATCTGATTATATTCGGAAAATCCATCCATAAACGAAAAGACTTTGAATTTAGCAGTTTTATCTACCAACATATCAATGTGTGGCAAAGGGAAATCACCTTTCAGACTGGCTTTATTCAAATATCTATAGTCAACACACATGCGGACTTTTCCATCTTTCTTCGGCACAGGCACAATATTGACCACCCATTACGGATACTCGGAGGTCACAAGGAAACCGTCATCAATCTACTTTTGTACTTTTTCTTTGATCTTCACTGCCATATCAGGATGCATTCTCCTCAACTTCTGCTTGAATGGCGGGCAATCTGGCTTCAACAGCAATCTATGCTCCACGATCTCAGAATCCAAACCAGGCATGTCTTGATAGGACCAAGCAAACGCATCTGAATACTCTCGAAGAAGATTAATCAACCCCTTATTAACATCTGGACGCAGTCGAGACCCAATCTTGACTTCCTTCACATCATCCTCGAAACCCAAGTTGACTAACACAGTCTGCTCTTCGAACGGCTGAATGGTCTTTTCATCATGCTCAAGAAGACGAGATAATTCATCACTCATTTCTTCATCACTTTCCTCCTCGGCCTCAAACACAGGGAATTCAAAATTTGGAGAAGGAGAAGGATCATTGTATTTAATGGGGTTAGAAACCAACTTGCATAATGATTTGATATTTTGATTTTAGAGAAGTGAATTTGTGACCAAATATTATGCAGATGGACAATGATATTGTTTATTTATGTTTTTTATGATTACCATTTTCAGAATAAAGCAAAAAGTAAAAACAAAACATCATAGATATGGATGAATAGAACTAATTCTATTAATGATCAATTTCAAAATGCCCAAACAATGTTCACTTCTCCCTTAGGCATAGGAGAAGGAATTTAAAAAAAAAACATATAAAAGCAATTACTTAGATCGATGCAAAATAACAGGAATATCAACAGCAGTCCAATTGTTACAAGCCATTCCATGCGTCACAAAATTGGTGCAGTCTTCCTCTTCGTCATCCTCTGGCACAACAGCTAAGTGTTGTTCATTGCCATGAATGAACCCTCCGCTACGAAAGCTAAGTTGCATATCCTCAAACCTTACAGTTGATGAACCTTGCTGAAAGTCCAGACCGGTTCTTCCTTTGTTGTCGGAGACCTCTACCATTCGCCCCCACTGATCAATATTGCCTTCTTCAACAATCTTCTTTGCATCTTTCAATGAGGACATAGGTGCCCCAACTCTCTTTTCAGTAGCAATAGATAAGGCTTTGGATGGGTTTCAACCTCTTCCTTAGCTTCAACATAAGAGAAAGATGACAGGTGGCTAACCAACAACGCCTTCTCCCCACCAACAATGACTAATTTTCCTTTCATCACAAATTTGAGCTTCTGATGCAATGTGGAGGTAACAGCTCCCTCCTCATGGATCCATATCCATTACTTGAAAAGTAATCTGAAAATCACTCGAACCTATCTTTATTGGAAGGTCCACTTCACCAATAACTATTTTGCATGAACTGTCAAAAGCTTTGACGATTACATCGCTATACCTCATAGCGCTCCTTGATATGACAGCTTTGAAAGAGTTGACTTTGGCAGTATGTTCAGTGACGATCTGGTGTCAACAAGAACATTAAACAAAGCATCGTCTTTGCAATTCATAGAGATATGTAAAGCCAAGTTATGATTTTTACCCTCCTCGGGGAGTTCTTCATCACAGAAACTAAGATTGTTGCAGGAAGTGATGTTAGCCACAATAGGATCGAATTGATCCACTGTAACATCATGTTCCACAAATACTTGCTCAAGAACTTTTTGCGGTGCTTCTCTGTGTGCTTTTGAATTCATAAGCAGAGACAATACTGAAATTTTTTAGGGGGTTTAGAGCAGCTGCTCCACCATATTGAACTCGCTCTTTTTGATCAAACGAAGTACCTCATCATCATCATTAGCCTTCAAATTGCTGGATTCACCAGACTGACCTTTGGAAGCACTGACCGGATCTACAGCAGGCACTTCTACTTTCTTACTGACAGTTGATTCTTCTTTATCTTTTTGGAACACCGGCCCAAACACATGACGACTTCGGGTCACCTTGGTAACATCAGCAATGCTCACTACAGAGTTGGTCGTAGGCAACGGGACCTCTTGACCATCCTTCATCATTGTTGCATTGTACTGATACGGAACAACTTTATTGGATGAATACGGGACTGGACCTGCTAACCGTATGACCAACGACGATACTGATTTGTTGCTAACGCTGTTACTATTATTGTTGTCGCATTGAATCACCACTCTCTCGGGATTCTTGAAAACGGGCACTATGACATTCACATCATCATCTACATGACGGAATTGAACAATATTAATCATGCCTTCATCCATCAACCGCTGGATGTCCCTTTTCACAACCTCACAACCTCTCGGGTTGACACTGCAGATAGCACAACCATCATGGTCGTGCTCACAAGCACTCACCATACAAATGTCCTTATGCATTGCCACTAAGGACCTCCAAATAAAACAAACATCAAACACTTTAAACTCCCCAGGACAATCATCCACCATATTAACAAAAAAATTCCCATGAGCGGGCAATGGATTTGCTTTCACGTTGGGTGCACAGTCCTCGAAGGACACCATTTCACTCTTTATCAGCTTTTGAACCTCATACTTGAGCATATAGCAGTTCCCAATGTCATGTCCGGGTGCTCCTTGGTGAAAAGCACAATGGAGTTCAGGCTTGTACCACCATGGAAGTGGTTCTGGAATTTATGGAGGGTTTCTTGGTTGGAGTAGGTTCTTGAGAACCAAAGATAGGTATAGTTCAGCGTACGTCATAGGAATCGAGTCAAAAGAGGCCTTCTTCCTCTCAAATTTTTGTTGATGGTGATTGTTAGTATTATTTTTTGTTATAGGTGTTTGTTCGTTGTTGTGGTTATTGTTGTTGAAGTTGTGGTTGTTGAATTGGTAGTGATTGATTATTCGAAAATACTGGAATTACTGAAGATACTTGATGATGGTGTTGACGGGATGGTCAATTCTATCTGATCTGAGGCCTCCTCTACCTCCCATTAGAAATTGCATTAGCTTCGCTATCTTTCTTCTTCCCAAAACTGTTGTCATATCTCTTACTTGATGATGCTTCCTCCTTTGATAAACGTCCTTCTCGGACACCTTCCTCAAGCCTTATCCCCATATTTAACATTTCGGTAAAGTCACTAGGGGCACTGGAAATCATACGTTCATAATAAAATGAACTCAGGGTCTTCAAATAGATTTTTGTCATTTCCTTCTCCTCTAAAGGAGGAGTGATCTGAGCAGCCAATTCTCTCCACCTCTGCGCGTACTCTTTGAATGTCTCTTTATTCTTCTGAGACATAGATATCAACTGGACTCTATCAGGAGCCATATCCATATTATACTTATATTGTTTGACAAAAGCTTCTCCCAAGTCGTTGAAAGTGTGAATGCTTGCACTGTCCAACCCCATATACCAACAGAGCGCAGCACTGATCAAACTGTCTTGGAAGTAGTGTATCAACAATTGATCATTGTCAGTTTGGGTAGATATCTTGCGGGAACACATCACTAGATGGCTGAGCGGACATGTGTTCCCTTTGTATTTTTCAAAATCAGACTCTTTGAACTTCACTAGAATCTTCACATTCGGCACCAGACAAAACTCGGCAGCACTCTTCCCAAACAATTCCTTACCTCTCAACGTCTTCAATTCCTTGCGCAGCTTGAGAAACTGATACTTCATTTCATCCATTTTCTCATAAACATCCGGACCCTCAGACGGCTCGGAATGATAAATGGTGTCCTCTACACGAGGTAAGGTGTGCACAACAGGAGGTGGCACAGACATGACCGAACTAGAAGTCGGCATAGAAGCAAAAGTAGGCGCAAAGCCTTCAAGCATGAAGTTCAGCGGCATTCCCCATGGGAATCCGGAAGGCATAGCAGGCGCAAAGTTGGCGGTAGCAGCGGGCATGGTAGAGGTAGTCACCTTTGAAATAACAATCCTCTAAGGAGGAGGAGTTGCGGGCGTTGGAGAAGATTGACTCTGAGCAGCCAACACTGACTCCATCGTGGCAGTCAATCGAGTGATATCATCCTTCAACTCTTTGTTCTCTTGCTCAATATGTTCCATGATTCTCAGATGATTGGCGTGAGTGTTGTACCGATTTGTCAGCTTGGCTGAAGCAAAGAAGAAACACCAATGAGACATCTGGCAAAAGGGAAACCTGCTTATGCAAATGATGCATGAAATGCAATGCTTGTTTATGTATTTTTATTTTCAAGGAACTTACTATATCATTTACAAATATATATATATATATATATATATATATATATATATATATATATATATATATTATATATATATATATATATATATATATATATATATATATATATATATATATATATATACTTAACAACAATTGCAACAATTTGATATGACCATAAAAATCTCTTTTCATTTATATAATTGGAAGGATTACACTGAGTACAACTTCAGAAACCAAAAAAAAAAATACAAGAGAAAAGGAGACTAGTCATCCTAAGGATCTCTAACAACAATGTCAGAAGATCTGGCTGAACGCACATACTTCCTTCGAATGCGTTGAATCTCGATCTTGAAAGAAGCCTTCATCTGAGTCTTCTTGAGGACCAGCCGATCAACAATCTTCTTCCAAGTGACCGAAGGCTGAGGCATGCTAGAATATGAAATATCCGGCTCTCTCTGTCTCTTTGTCACTTAGTCTTCAAGTAGATCAATAAGTGCATCTTTATCCTTAGACTCCAACTGCAATTCTTCATGCTTCTTGTTCAGAGCATGGAAACGCTCTTCCCACACGTCCTTCTCTTGCTTCATCTTGGCGAGTGCGTCTTCCAACTCCTCTACATCTTGGTTAGGGAGAGTTAATGGCTCAACAACAACTATAGACATAGGTCTCTCACAAGGATAGGGCATCTTCAACTCCATAGCTCTCTTCCTCACCCAAAGAGTGTAACCTTCCAAAGCTACACAATTGCATGGACCAAGCTCAGATCTTCCTTTCCTATGCACATTATGCCAAGCATGCACAATCTTCTGCTTCAAATGTTGGGGATCTTTACCCTCTTGATAGAAAAGACCTTCTAACAAAGTGTTATTACGTTTGTCTTTCAAGGGGAACCCAAGTTGTCGATGAGCCAAAGCAGGGTTGTAGTTAATTCCTCCTTGTGTACCAATCAGAGGCACATTAGAGAATTCACCACAACAATCAATAATCTCCAAACTTCTCAAAGAAGGATCATAGCAAACTATATCATCATTAGTGAGAGACATAAGTCTCTGAGACCACCGTAGACATTGTTTGTTCTCCACAAAAGCAGGTGTCTGAGGCAAGTGCGAAATAAACCACTTGTACAGAAGAGGAATGCAACAGGCAATAGTTCCACCACCCTTAGAATTCCTTAAATGCAAAGAGAAATACATATCACCCAACAAAGTAGGCACAGGATTCCCAATCAAGAAGATTCTAATGGCGTTAACATCAACAAAACTGTCAATGTTAGGGAACAAAGCTAATCCATAAATAAGCAACACAAAGATAGCTTCAAAAGTGTCCATATTACTGGCTCGAGCAAAGGCATTAGCTTCCTTGATGAGGAAATCAGATGGCAACCCAAATAAACCTCCTTTATTCACCCAATGAGCCTCTATCTCAGACTTCTTCAAGTGAAGAGCTTCAGCAATAAGATTAGATCGGGGAATCTCCTCCAATCCACTAAAATGAACCCTACTAGAAATAGGTATCCCAAAGAGATGGACATACTCCTCCAATGTAGGCACAAGCTAATAGTTTGGGAAAGTGAAGCAACGGTAGAGAGGATCATAGAACTACACTAATACACTCAGAAGTCCTTCAACCACATCAACAGACAAGATAGACAATAGCTTCCCATGACGTTGTTTGAAGTCCAAGGGATCTAATACAAAAGATGATAGCTTCCTTAACTCTTTCAAGTCGGGACTTCTGAAACTGTACTTCTTAGTGTTCCTTCGTCCATAATCCATGGTCTAAAAATATTTGCAAATAATACCTCAATTCCTTGAAATTTTCGTGTGATGAACGTTATGATGTGCATGAATGCATGGATACAACAATCACAAATAAGGGATCACACACAAGGCAAAGAAACAAAGGTCAAGGGATGAATCAAGTCATTGTCAAGATCAATCATCCATTTTGGTGGATTACGGTTTTCACACTTGAGAAGCTTGCAGGAGAGGTTTGGCAATGGTACAAAGCTTTGGATCCTGGAGTTTCTGAATCTCCGAACAGTGAGATTCAAACTCAATTTTCAAGTTGAAAATTCTCAGGTTTTCCTTTGAATGGTGAGGGTTTCAATTAGGAGGAAAAGCTGGCGCGCAAGGTGTGTTTAAATTGAGCTCCAAGGGCCTCTATTTATAGCAATTGGGACTGATATTTGCACACTTGAAAAATTGCTAAATTTGGACAGTTCATGCACAAGCTTGCATGGGCGTGTACATGCCCATGAAGCAATCCAATTTGATCCACTTGCAACTATTCTGAAGTTCAAATGAGGCTTGGATGTCAAGGCAATGTAAAATGGGATTTTTGGCATTTGATTTCTTCCAATCATGCAGACTTGTTAAATCCATATGCAGCCCTAGCAAGCCTTATCCAAAATGCATGAACCTGGGTTCTTTGGAAAGCTTAGATCAAGGGGAACAACTTTTATGTTGGACACTTTTTCATTTGGAATTTGGATCATAGTGAATTTTGAAGTGGAAGTTTGGAAATTTCAACATGTTGAAAATTTTTCTAAGTGTCAAGCCATATATCTCAATATTCCACCTTGCTTAACTTTTTGTGTGAGCTTCAAATGAGAAACGTGCCTTCATCAAAGTTGTATCTCTTTCAAAGACCTTAAAAATTGTCACCAATTTCATGCCATTTGGATTTATAATAATAGAGTTATGCATTTTTGAAGTTGAGGAAAATCACTTGTTCAATGGTATAGGTCAAAAATGACCTATAATGTATCCTCATATAACATGCTCATAAGAGTTTAATTAGATCTTACTCCACACATCAAAGATGAATTATACATCTTGAGTTTGATTTTGAAACTTGGAAATCTTTCATCCCATAAAAATTGAGCAAGCTATGGCCTGGGGAAGTTGATTTTCAAATTAGGGTTTAGACAAAATGACCTATAATATTTCAACATAGAAAATGATTTTCCAAGCAAAACTAGCTCTAGGTATAAACATGAAAGTTGTTTGGAATGTCATTTAGAGTAACGTTTATCTTGGAATAATTTTCATATGGTGAAAATTGTAGGAGATAGGGTCTAGGGAGACCCAGTTTTGATCAGATGAATTCATTTGGCCAACCACCACCAACCAACTTGCTAACCTTCAATTCTCTTGGCTTTGTAGGCTCATGGTAGATCATATATGCATAAGATGATGAACTTTGAAGTATCCCTTGAGAAATTTGATCAATTGGTGAGATAGCTTGTTGGAGAAGTTACTTTAGATACCCAGTCAAACTAGGGTTTCCAAGGCAAATCACCTCTAAACTCTTGAAGAAAACTTGATCAATATAACATGTAGAGATAATTGGGACTCATATATGATGCTTTGAAACATTTTTGGGTCAATCCATGGTTGTGCTTTTAGTTATGAGGGTCTCAAACCCTTGATATGGACTTGATAGATCAACGAGGATCATGCCCTACCTACAAAAAGTTAGGCAGATGAAAAGACTTTTTTTTTGTATTTTGGTTAGTAAAATGATAATATACAAGTATGATACAATCACATGGTGCTTGGTGATCTCTCCCAAAACAAGCCCAATGAGATAGGGGTAAGGAGGATGCCAAGGTATGATCCCAATGCTAATGTATATGATGAAATTGCATGAGGGATCTTAGGGTCAAAATTGGGGTCTTACAAATCCCTCATTCAGTGTTTTATCTCTTGTATTCCCCGACGGAGTCCACCTTCTAATAGAAGATCCCTCATTCCCAATAGTATTTGGTTCTGAGCAATTTTGATTCTTTGTCCCTGTAGTGGTAAATCCATGGTCATGAAACTATGGATAAGTTAACATCAATAAAACCAGAGTCGCCACCGTGCTTTTATTGTTTCCGAAGGAAAAGGGGAAAGTACGAACAAAACCCGAAGATAAGAAGTTTTCAAATCAAAACTAATAAAATGCCAAAGATTACAAGTAAGGGGGTTGGTTACACATAGGGAAGGTGTTAGCACCCAAAGTGTCCTAGGTATTCCTAGGGAGCCCTTTTTATGTGTGCATATTGTAAGACCCCAATTTTGGCCCTAAGATCCCTCATGGCATCATAACATTGCACTTATATAACCTCAAGGATCATTAGGCATCTTGGTCCCCTTTACCTTTGGGTGGGACTCCTTGTGAGTGGTTTGAGATCACCAAGCATGTTTGAATTGTATATCATTGCTTTTCTCATTGTTTTTTACTAACCAAAAGCACAAAAATATGTCACTAACATTTCTTGTTTGTAGCTTGAGCAATCACAAGGTCAAAAGCTTCTAGGAGATCATTGGTACAAAGACATGGCCAAGAGAAGATGAAAGCAAGCATGGTAATGGTTCCCAAAGCTCTCATCCATCAAATATGCCTCCCTAACATCTCAATTAATCATGTTTGATCCGGAGAAGCCCTAATTCATCTGTGCACCACAATGCCTTGCTCATGAAGCAACCTCGGCCCATGGTCAAATACAATCAAGGGAAGTCCTTTAATTCATCATTTAATGCATATTTGAACTTATTTGAGTGTCCTCAATCATCAATTCATCAAGATATGAGGCATGGACTTGAGAAGTTGATCAGTCAATTCATCTGACTATTTTGAAATTCACTGAGACCTTACATTTTATGTGTTGGTCAAATGGAGATGGTTCCAAAAGCAAAACTGTTCTTAAGAACAATGTGAACAACTTTCATGTTCATCAAAAATTGACTTGAAGCTTGGAAGACCATCTGCCATTCCAATACATTATAGGTCATTTTGACTGAAACCCTAATTTTGGGTCAACTTCCCAAGGAAATAACTCATTCATTTTTTATGATTTTAAGGTGGGCTCAAATTAATTGGAAATCTTAAGATGTCTACTTCAAATGTTATGTTGAACAAAATTTCAAAATCTCAAAGGAAATACATGTGATAATGCAAGACATTATAGGTCCTTTTAGGTCAAATGCATTAAAAGTCAAAAAAGTCCAACTTCAAGTGCCCATAACTTCTTCATAAAAAA